>NC_056748.1:1019649808-1019654808 GCF_019279795.1 Protopterus annectens | reverse complement strand
ACTGGTTTCAGAGTTACCTGTCTGACCGCCAACAATCCTTTGTATGGCAGAATGACATATCTCCCCAACTACCTGTCTCCAAAGGGGTTCCCCAAGGATCCATCCTTGGACCCCTACTCTTCTCTGTTTACACCAATAATCTAGCCTCTGCCACCAAACATGGCACACTCATACAATAGGCAGATGACTCGACCATCATCTGCTCAGCCCAGTCCCTACCAAAACTGCAAAAAGTCACACAGGAAGCCTTTTCCTCTATTGAAACATGGTTATCCAATGCCCAATTAATACTCAACCCGAACAAAACTAAACTACTCATCTTCCAACCCACCAAACATACTCAAAACAACTCTCATTTTAACATCACAGCAAAAGACAACACCACTATATACCCAACTGAACACACCAAATTGCTAGGAGTGGAAATAGACAATAAACTAAAATTTGACATTCACATATCCATGACTATAAAAAAGTCCACAAAAAACTAGGAGCGTTATACAGAAATAAGCAATTTCTCACCAAAGCAGCAAAGATTTCAATAGCAAATTCCCACCTTATCTCCACCCTACTTTATGCCTCTCCAATATATACCAACCTAAGGCAATGTGATCTAAACAAGCTAGAGACCTGCTACAACAAAATCGCCAAATTCGCCACAGGGGCATCCTACCATAGTCACCACTGTCTCTCACTTGCTGAACTGGGCTGGCTTGAACTCCCTCACCTCCTTCAGTGGTATCAACTCTCACTCGCCCACAAACTAGTAAACCATTCACTAAATGTCCCATCCCTCCAGAATCTACTCCAACCCTATCGCACCACCAGACCACTAAGATCCAGCAACAAAAATCACTTGCAGATCGCTAAAGCCAATAACTCTGCTGGTGAAGCACTATTCTCTTGCGCCATAGCCAAATTATGGAACTCACTCCCACCCACAATTACCTCCGTACCATCATGCACCCACTTCGAAACTTTACTAAAAGCGCATCTAAAAACATGCTGGCTATGCCCTTGCAACTCCCACTCTAATATCATCCACCCCATCCAGCCACTACCTTTCTTTCCACTCCACTAACTACCTTGATTATAGCAAGCTCAGATGCTCATAAGCCTAGTACTTATTATACAGCAGGAACTTCTCATTGTAACATTTGTTAATGTCCGTTATGTACTTCACAGATAAAGATTCTAGTTGTCTACTGATGTACTATGTTCTTCATCTGTAAATATGTTGTAAGTAATTGCTATGTTAAATTGTTAATCGCTATGTAATCCAATTTAACTACTGTCTGTTTATTTAACTGTGGAGCTTTTCTCCCCGGGCCTCCGCTGAAAATGGACCTACGTCCAGTCGGACACTCCCGGTCAACAAATTTAAATAAAATAAAGCGCAACATCGGGCAGCGCTGCCTAATTGGGTTTAAACTATTCCTGGCTCCACAAAGTCTGCTCTTCACTTTTTCCCTTAGAACTGCTCTATCTCTCAAATTAAACACCATATTCTCATTCTAAGGCCTTCACTGGTCCAAATAAGTAATCTTACAAGTTAGCACTAATAAACCATAAGCACTACTTACTCTTATACTCTCTACGATTACCTTGTCCCCTATTGGTCCATTTTAATTCAGTTCCCTATATTACTCTAGCATGTCCAAAGGTCAGTCAATGGTTTCCTCTCCAGTCCAGCTGGTGAATCTGGGAATTTTGAGGCAATGTTACAACTGTCTCATGTACACGGACAACCCTCTCCTCCTCCAAACAGGTTCAAATATATGTGAGAGATGCAACCATATAGCCAAACTGGAGGCTGACCTCTCTCATCTCAAAACTGGTGTAACCAGTCAGGAGGAGAAGGTAACCTCACACAACACAACACAATTCCAGTATCACATAGTCTCACCACAACAGCGAACCAAACACATAAAAACACAAAAACATACTCGGAGGCTCTAAATAAAAATCTACCTAAGCAACAGAGACCTCCAAAGCAGACATCCAAGCAAACGCTACCCCAAAACAAAACATGTACAACACATAGCACACAAAGTCAGTGTGCCAAGCAGTCACAGCCCTTAAGGCTGAATAACACACCTGATACCCTTGTAATAGGTGACTCTATTGTCAGACACACTGACGTCCCGCTCACCAGGCTGAATAAAGAGAAGGTCACGGTGAGCTGCCTGTCGGGTGCCAGGATCTGCCACATAATGCAAGCACTCAGGTCACTCCAAAGCAAATACAAATATGACTCAGTCATTGTACATGCTGGTGTGAATGACCTAAGACGTACCTCCCTGGACTACATGAAAAGAGACATAGAGATTCTCTCTGATCATATAGCCCAGGCCGGTATGACCCTGACCTTCAGCAGCATCTTACCCTCACCTAGAATGATGCCACAGTATAAAGACAAAATGATCGATTTTAACAATTGGCTAAAATTTTGGTGTCATTCAAAAGGGATCCAGTGTCTGTCAGCCTGGGATGACATGCTCGACAAGCCATGTTGCTTTGCTAGGGACGGCTTGCACCTGTCACCCCTGGGATTTCGGATATTGGCAAAGGCTCTTGCCACCCCCATAGTGCCTTTTTTAGGCAAGGCTCAAAAGTCAAACCCACCTCCATAGACAGCACAAGGAACAAGTAACTAAGGGTAATGCTGCTAAACGCCAGAAGTCTTAACCTCAAGATGCATGCACTCGAAGCTCTCCTCAGTATGGAGAACATCGATATCTGTGCAGTGACAGAAACCTGGTTCAAGGCTCCAGAGAGCACCCCAGCACTACCAGGTTATACCTCATATCATGCTTTTCTACCCCAAATCCCGGACCGAACCACAAAAGGAGGGGAGTTTCCATTTTTATCAAGGATATCGATACCTCCAGGTTAGTGGCAGTGCACGAAGTATCGGAGACCATCCATGTGCAACTGACAGTGGGCAAGACTGCTTTTCAGTTTATAGCATCCTACAGACCACCCTCTCAAAGTCAGGAATCCCACTCGGCTTTCCTGAAAACATTGGAGAACACTAAGATCTCTCTGAACACCATTATATTGGGCGACTTCAACTACCCAAACATAGACTGGGAGCATTACTCAAGCCCCAGCACCTTAGCCCAAAGGTTCCTGGAATTTATAAACTCAAATGCTATGGAACAACTAGTCACCACTCCCACAAGAGGGGAAAACATACTAGACCTGATCATTACCAACATGGGGACTCTATGCTCCATAACAGAAGTATATCCCTCATTGGTAAGATCAGACCATAAATTAATTTCACTGGATATCCACATCCCGTCCCCACCCCCAGCCCAGAAAACCACAGTGAAAAACTTCTCAAAAGCGAACTTCACACTTCTCAAAACTGAAGTGGAATCTTTCAAGGCCCAAACTGCAGAATCCTATATAAACGCATTCTACGGACATCTCCAGGAACTCATGGATCATGCTATCCCAAACAAAATCAAGACCCAATCATCCAAAGGCAGGCGTCCAGTCTGGTGGACCCCAGCCATAAATAAACTGTACAACAGAAGGAAGAAGCTACTACATGATAGAGCAAAATCCCTAAAAGGGATGGCATCTCTGATCAGTACTAGCAAAAAATTACGATCCCTCATAAAATCCTCCAAGGCCAGCTTCAAGAGAAAAATTGCACAGGACACTAAAGACAATCATAAGGCTTTTTTCAGTTATGTTAGGAACCTGTTATGCAACTCCCAGACATGTTCTGAGTTGATTCTAAACGACAAAAAATACACTGAACCCACAGACATCGCCAATATCCTGGCAGACAGGTTCAGTGCAAACTTCTCCACCCCCTCCCCCCAAAAGAGCAAGTATCTATCCCGGCAGAGTGCAGCCTCCCAAACATCTCTGATGCTCAGGTGAAGGCCGCCCTCTCCAAAGCAAAAAACACTGCTTCCATGGGACCAGATGGCGTCCCAGGTTGCATTCTACATGAACTCCAAGAAGAACTAATCCCTCAAGTAAAACTGCTGTACAATCTCAGCCTCACTACAGGATATGTGCCCAAAGAATGGCATACAGCAACAGTGGTCCCACTCCACAAAGGTGGCACCTCTGCGGACCCTGGAAACTATCGCCCCATAAGCCTGACTAGCCTAGTATGCAAGGCTATGGAGAGGATCATCACGGAACTCATAAACAAAGACATTGGGGACCTACAGACACTAGAGCCTACCCAATGTGGCTTCATCAAGGGCAGATCCTGCCTTTTGAACCTGGTCGACTTCTTCAAAACAGTCACCAAGGCCATAGATGAAGGGAAGGTAGTCCACACAGCCTACCTGGACCTCGCAAAGGCATTTGACACAATACCCCACTCGGGCATCATAGATAAGCTATCCAGCCTAAATATAATCCCCTATGTCACAAGATGGGTCACAAACTGGCTCAAAGACAGAACCCACAGAGTCAGAGTTGCTGGAGCCATGTCAGACTCGAAACCAGTCACAAGTGGCATCCCACAAGGTTCTGTCCTGGGACCTCTCTTGTTCGGTATTTACTTTTCTGAGGTACAGGCCAACGTGGGAGGACTATGGCTCACCAAGTTCGCAGATGACTGCAAACTGGGCACCATAATCGACTCTCCAGCTGACACAAACATCCTTCAAAAAGGTCTTGCAGAGAGAGATAACTGGTGCCAGAGCCATGGTCTAAAGCTAAATGCCAAAAAGTGTATAGTCATACCCTTTGGCAAAAACAATGTGCCCACAAATTACCACATAGGTGGCAACCCATTAAGTACAGAGAAAGTAATTAGGGATCTGGGGACCCAAGTTGATAGCAATCTCTCCTTTGACAACCACATTGCCAAAGTGGTTAGAAAGACCTTCTACATAGCCCACCTCATCATGAAAGGATTCACATCTAGATCAAGAGAGGTAATCGTGCCCCTTTATTCATCCCTCATCAGGCCCATCATAGAATACAATGCCCCCTTTGGGATGTACCTTACCCGACACCTG
>NC_056748.1:1019279808-1019339808 GCF_019279795.1 Protopterus annectens | reverse complement strand
TCATAACATAGTCTCCTATCTAGGGACTTCATGTTTCTATAAGATATTGTTGGTCTAGTATCAACTAAGTCTTTTATTTTCTCATCCATCAAGAGTAATTTCCAATTGTCTCCTATAACCTGCCTTACTTGGTTATTGATATTAGTATAAGGAATAATCAGTCTGTTTACTGCTGGGGGATTGGTTTTGATGTTCAACCCATCATTATCATCTACTCTCCTTAAAAACGGGGTGCCCTTACCTACTCTGTGAATGTCCCCATGAATTAGTTTGTATTTTTGGATGTTAAGCTAACTAAGGGAACCCATGGCATAGACACTGAGTTATTTAGGAAGACATGTTGGAAAAACAACTTACTGCACCGCAGCAGCATGCATCCCAAACATATACACAAAAACATTCCCAAGAATCAAATGTTACGGGCCTCTAGATTAACCACTCAAGAGTCTACCTTTAATAAACAGAAGACTATACTTAAAAATAATTTTTTAGAAAGGGGCTATAAAGAGACAGAAGTACATGAAGCACTAATTCATGGGGACATTCACAGAGTAGGTAAGGGCACCCCGTTTTTAAGGAGAGTAGATGATAATGATGGGTTGAACATCAAAACCAATCCCCCAGCAGTAAACAGACTGATTATTCCTTATACTAATATCAATAACCAAGTAAGGCAGGTTATAGGAGACAATTGGAAATTACTCTTGATGGATGAGAAAATAAAAGACTTAGTTGATACTAGACCAACAATATCTTATAGAAACATGAAGTCCCTAGATAGGAGACTATGTTATGAAAATCTTAACAAGGTCAATACTTTTCCACATAAGACAGGAACCTTTGCATGTTTAAGTTGTAAGCAATGCAAATATATAGCTGCAACTGATAAATTCATACATCCACACACAGGGCGTGAATATTCGTTCAAGGGATATGCATGTTGTAAAACTAGAGATGTTATATACCTCGCTCAATGCCAACAATGTACACTTTTATGTTGGTAAAACCAATAGGACATTACGTGAGCGAATAAGAGAACACATCTATGCAATTGATAAACAGAATACAACATATGCCCTAGCACGACATGTTTTAGATAAAGGATCTTCACATTGTTTTAAATTCATGGTCCTTGAGACTTTAACAAGAACTAATAGGCTAGGTAACATTAAAAGCCACACAGAGTGGATAGAGAACAAATGGATTCTTAGGCTACAAGCCCATTTTATGGGCTCAATGATAAGATATCCTCAAACCCTTTCTAGCCAGTAGACCCTTGAACCACTGAATTCTACACATTTATATTATGTATTCAATATTCATGTTTTTAATATATGTTTTAATATATGTTTTAACATATGTGTTTTTAACTCATGAGTCTATTTATGTGTGTTTTCACAAGTTTACTATATGTGCTTTCATAAGCTTTGTAGAATTTAGTAAGACATTTATACTCAGACTTGTTTGAATTTGTAAGCATCATTAACTACATCAATTACACCTTGTGGTCTTTAATCAATTAAGGTGCAATGTACTATGGTATATAAAGGGATGCATTATTCATACATCTTTAAAGGTCTGAAGAAGCGTTACACCAACGCGAAAGCGCTTACCTGTCTATTTTTATACCTGTTTGCCTTAATAAAGGACAGTCTGTGGAAGATTTGGTGAGATTTATTTGCAGCCTGGTGCACTCCTCACTTTTGGATTACATTTTGATATTTTTTCGTTTTGAGGGTGCTTTGCTTGTCAGGTAACTTTGTTTTTACCTGCTTTATGGTATGTGTTCGATGTTTTGTGATTCAGACATATGCTAGTCGAGCATGTGTCCGGATCCCATACATATATATATATATATATATATATATAAACGACACGGCTATTAATAGGACGTGCTGGAGGGATAGATTCATCACCCAAAGACTCCCTATGCTGTGGAACAAAATCCCGGTATATGTGAGGCAGAGCACCTCGCTGGCCTTGTTCAAGACAAATCTTGACCAATGGATGGGAGATCGCAGATATACCCCAGGGATTACCTCAGTGTCACTGCTCGACAGAGGCACAGCAAAATAATGGGTATAGTCCCCCATACTAAAGGGGTGGCGTAAGCCACAAAACTATGGGCTAGGCTTGTAAATGCCCTTGGGCAGATAGCCTAGTATGAACCTATGAACCTATATATATATATATATATATATATATATATATATATAGTATATCTATATATATATATATATATATATAT
Organism: Protopterus annectens; assembly: GCF_019279795.1. Lineage (NCBI taxonomy): Eukaryota > Metazoa > Chordata > Ceratodontiformes > Protopteridae > Protopterus > Protopterus annectens. Next base: position 1,019,337,560 of record NC_056748.1, on the reverse strand, counting down.
ATTCTTAAATACCTAATCAATGAAAACCTTTTGACCCCTTCTCTACATGGCTTCCGGCCTAACCATAGCACTGCCACTGCCCTCCTGTCTTTCACCCGCACTGTTGCTGAAGCCAGGGACAAAAATCTTCTTGTATCGTCCCTCTTCCTCAACCTCTCTGAAGCTTTTGATACTGTCTCTCATCCCAGCTAATTGCTAAACTAACTGATTTTATCCTCTCCCTCTCTGCTATTCAGTGGTTCTCATGCTATCTTTCAAAGAGGCTCCAGTCTGTGCGATGGCAGTCTGCCTTTTCCTCTGTCCTACCTATCCAGACTGCAGTCCCTCAAGGCTCAGTCTGTGGTCCTCTCCTCTTCAACATCTTAACAATAAACTTTATGCCTCCTGCACCACCTCCTCCCTCATACAATACACCGACGACTCTAATCTAATCTGTTTCTCTCAAAACATCTCTAACCTTCTTTCCATCACCCAAAGCACTTTCTCATCTGTCGAAAAATGTCTAACTGACCAGCAAGTCATACTTAACCCCAAAAAGACCAAGCTCCTACTATTCCTTCCCAAATCTCTCTCCCACCACAAATCCACCTTTACCATCTCTTGTCTTTATAACACCCTTATCAAAGCAGAACGACACACCAAACTACTTGGTACTATAATCGACGACCAGCTAAAATTCAACATCCATATACAACACTGTAATAAAAAAAAATAAAAAAAAAACAGAAATTGGCTCTTCTCTATAGAAATAAGAAATTCCTTACTTCCAACTCCAAACGCACTCTAGCTCAAGCCTTCCTCCTTCCATGCCTTCTCTATGCCTCTCCAATCCTTGCTCATCTCAAGTCATCCCTACTAACAAAACACAAACGAACCTATAATAATATAGCCAGATTCGCCTGTGACTAACCATATAAATCACATCATTGCCTTCCCCTGAATAAACTTCAATGGTTTGAATTACCAGCACCTGCTTCTTTCCAGCTGCAGCTCACACACTCCCTGCTAAATAAACCCTTAGCCTGTCCCTCCCTTTCTTCCATAGTATCCCCTTATATCCCAGTGCATTCACTTCAAAGCTCTGACCAGAACCTACTAGCCATATATAAACCAACCAAAAATATTGGCAAAACGCCTCTACAAAAACACAGTGTCCCAAGCTTGAAATAGGCTTTGTCCTGACATCTGTAGCATTAATTGTATAAGAGATAATTCAACTCTGCAGTTATAAACTACTTCCTGAACTCAAGATTCTGCCCTTGCCATAATCCCCCTTAATTTTCATTTCCACTCCATTTCTCTTCTGCCTCTATAATACTTTTTTAGAATATTTTATTTATACTGTCTCCTTTCTAGCATATGCAAAATGCACTATCTCATCCTTGAATACCTACCCTCTGTACAAAGTAAATTTCACCCAATCTGCTGAACATTCTATAGTGTTATTATGCTACCAGATAAAAGATATGCTTTCACTGACTCTGCTTCCTCACATATGCATTACCATGTAAAAGATAAGCTTATACTGACTGCTTTCTGACAAAGAGCAATTTATTTTTTAAAGTTGTAACCATTAGTTTCTTGTTCTTCTCCAATGGATGTATAATCTATGTACTTTGTGTTTTAACACTGCATGTCAACATTTGTATTATTTGCTTACGTACTTTCTTGTAAATAATTCATTATTCTGTAAACTGGAGCTTTTCTCCTTGGTCTCCACTAAAAACAGGCCTGACAGCTTAGTTGGACTAATTAAGTTAACAAATGTCAAATAAATAAATAAACAAATAGGGTTTTACTTCTATATCCCGAAAGCTCACATTACCAAACACCAGAGAAATGAGACCGGAAGACCGAATGTTGAAAATCCTGAAAGTCCTGAATTTCAAGTGACAGAATATCAAATTTGTGAAGGTAGGTATCGTGTTGTGAGTGACTGGTGTGGTATTCCTTTAAGACATGATCCATTTTAGGTAATGTACATGGTGGATATTAGCTGTGCTGTTGAAGGAAATTTTTGAGGTTTTGTTTTTTTAAAGTTGTTAAGTAAGGATTTTATTGCTGAGTGTGGGAGTCGAATGTGTCTCTGTATGTTCTGTGAATGTTGTTTGCAGTGTCGGGATATGTGTGTGGTGGTGAATGTGTTTGTGTTGGTAGGATGTAGGTTTTTAGGGAAGGGAGAGGTATCTGTGTTTGAAAGTGTTTGGATATGTGTTGTGGAGATTGCGGTACAGTGGGGATCAGGAAATTTACCTTTCCTCTACTGTAGTGCGATCTCGAAGTGAGTATATTAAATTTGCAGAGGGTGTGGGGGTGCAGGGGGGCTTGACCCTTGCTTAAGCATAGAGAAGTCAGTGGCTGTATACTTTGCATGTTTTGGTTTATGATTTGTGGTGTAGGGTGGTAGGTTTCTGTTTGGGTTGTTATTTTTGATATTTTGGGAGTCAGTATTCCATACGCGTACATATATATATATATATATATATATATATATATATATATATACACACATATATATATGTGTGTGTGTGTGTGTGTGTGTGTGCGTGCATATAAAAACATCAAAAGTTTAGAAGAGCAAACTTTTTTTTTCCTTGCGGATCTCTGAATGCCGGCTGCTGTGTCTATGAGGTCATGGTAGAGCAGGGACTAGGAATTTGTCCTTTCCCTGTTGTTCTGCAGTCTCAGATTTGTATACAGTCAGTTGTGTGTGCCTGTGGTGTAGCAGTTAGTGCTCTCACCTCACACCAAGAGAGTCTCTGGTTCGATTCTTGGCTGGTGTGCCTTCTGTGTAGAGTCTGTATGTCCCTCCTGCATTCATGTGGGTTTCTTCCCGTATTTCAATGACATGCAGTAGGTGTACTGGACACTCTAAACTGGACAAGGTGTGAGTGTATGGTGCACCCTCTGATGAGGGTTGGGCCTTGGGCTAGCAACCTAATCCTGTAAAACATGTACCTGCTATGGAAACAATGAGTGCTGAAGGGTGCTCACTGCCCAATGTGCTGAAGAGCATGGGAGTAAATCCAGGATATATATATATATATATATATATATATATATATATATATATATATATATATATATATGTGTGTGTGTGTGTGTGTGTGTGTATGCAGTTTATTAATACAGTTCAATAGATTTGTTTAATTCAATAATTGATTATAAATGAAATTAGTAAGAATATAGAAGAGCCTTACAAATTAAAATTACTTAATTTACATTAGATCATTAAAAGAGAAATGTCAACACATGCATTTAATGCATACTTTTTTATATATTATTCCTATACTGTTTTCCTAATACCTTTCTAAGTCCTTTCCTGGCTAGCTGTATTGTAAGAAATACATATGCAAATCTATTTTATCAAATGCAGAAATCAGACTGAAAACAGGAGAGCAAATAACATTTGTAAATAATTCATATAATGCATGCTTACACCATACCCAGATACTTTCTTTCCATCATGTATTTTCTGTGGTGTTCATAAGTTCAGAATATGAACATTGCGTTAATGCATGCATCACATCCTTTTCTTTCATCTGCAAGGGTGATACTTCATTATCGTTTGACCAGTTATTCTATTTGCCCCTATATTGTCAGAACTGTTAAATACTTTGCATTTTGCATTTCACTTGAAATTGTCATAAAATATCTTTCTTCTAGCAATAATGTTGCATCACATTTATACATGTGATATATATTCTTATTGTTGTATTTTTTGAAATGACAGAGTCAGTCTGTATATCTCAAGATGTTTTCAAAACACTTTAGAAACAAGAATGTATAATGGCATCTTTATCCTATGACAAGTTTTATTTTTAATACGTCACCCATTACTTCTGCATTACCTCATCTTACCGTATGAATCTAGCTTGCTACGAAATGACTACCCAACAGCATTCTTTCATTTGCTTTTAAAAACTCTTGTCTTAGATATATTTCAGTAAACAATTTTGAAAATAACTGTGCTTTTCTGAAAACCTTATAAATTGATTTTATTAAATTCATATCCCTTCTCTTATACTATACTTAACTCTAAACATAACCATAGGATATATTTTTGTTTTGATGGAATCAGCTATGATTTTAACTTTCATTCCCGTTAGTGATAAGTCGTCATTTCTGAAAGTTGCAAACCATTTGTCTGTCTTTTTTTTTTTTTTTTTAATATTTTTATTCATTTCCAAAAACAGGAAAACATGAATGCAGGTTATTTATGACAATGAAGTATTTACAAATTATTTAAAAAGGTAGGCTAAAACCTCTAAACAGATATCAAACATTAAAACCAAAATAAAGTATTTACAAGGGTGTCTATTGTTGACATATAATTGACTTTCTATAAAATTGTTTCCTGATTATAATCTGCTGCAGTCATTATTCTCCAGTATTTTAGTTACTTTTTGCCATGCTACGTATAATGATGTAATTCTTTCAGTTCTTCCTTTAATAGTATTCATTTCCAATTGCGATACTGCTGACACCATATTCATGAATTGCTTAAAAGTTGGAGATGCTTTGGATTTCCAGTTTGATGTAATGTTCTTCCTTGCAATACCTAGGAGAGTCCATAAGATTACATATTTTGTTCTTGGCACACAATCGGGTACAGGTGCATTAAACAAAATAATAGATTTGGAAATCTGGAATTTATCATTCAATACCATTTGCAGAAAATAATTTATTTTATCCCAATATGGTTTAATCAAATGGCATTCGTAGAACATATGTTTCCAGTCTGCTTTTATTGATAAATCACATCTCCAGCAGCCAATATTTTTCTTAAACATAAGTTCCATTTTATGAAGGGTTACATAAGATCTGTGTATGAATTGCCATGTAAAAAGTCTCCAATGTAATGAAAGTGATGTCTGCTTTGGAGAGAGAAGAATTAGTTTTTTATCTCTGTCATTTGGCACATGTCCATTAACTGATCTATAATAATTCCATATTTTGTCATTATTATGCATTTTTATTTTTTTGTTTGTTTTATAAATAGATGATAAGTATCCCTTTCCAGTAATGGGTTGATTCATTAGTAATATTATATGTTCTATAAGGTTAGGAAAGGTCTTATTGATGGTTGCATTGTTTCTTGTTTGCTTAATATATACTGTCTTAATTCTTGTATATGTAACCATGAACTATCTTCCATATCTAATTTCTGTTTAATCTGGTCTATTGTCAGAGGTTTTCCAGAGTTTAGCAATTGATGCCAATATATTAATCCCTTTTCTTTAAGAATGTTGACTACTTCCATGTTAAATGTTATTATATTACCTTGTGTGTACGCTACTGGATATAAAAGAAATGACCATGTTTTAATATCAGGATTGCTATTAATAAAATTTTGGAAAATTTTTAATGTATAAGTAATGTATTTGGAACTTATATTTTTATTCTTATGTATTATCATATATTCCTTCATCAGCCATAGAAAATTGTTTGGTATGAAATATGTATACTTATTTGCTACTACAAATCCTGATTTTAACCAGATTCTCTCATGAGCTAGCTTCCATTTTGATGTATATTTTGTATTTAGCCATAATGATATTGTTTTAATAATGTATGAATGCAAATATATTTCTATGTCTGGTAAACCTATGCCACCTATATCCCAATCATCTTGATGATATTTCATAGCTATCCTTGTTTTTTTTGGATACCATAGGAATCTTACCATTAAATCATTTAATTGTTTTAGGTGCGATTTAGCTGGTGGCAAAGAACAAGCTTGTATGACATAAAGAATTTTTGGAAATATGATCATTTTAATTATATAAAGCCTTTCTTCCATTGAAAAGAAGAATTTATTCCATCTTTGTATTAGATTTTTAATATTATTTAAGGTCTCTTTATAATTTGTTTCAATTGTAGTATCTAGGTTGTTAGTTATTATAATTCCCAAGTATTTAATTATATTATCGGTAGAGATATATTTATGGTATTTTTATTTAGATCTTTTTTATTAGTATTTATAAGCAATACATTTGTTTTGTTCTCATTAAATTTAAGACTTGAAAAGTTTTGAAAGTTTTGAATGGAGTCCCATAATGCTTTTAAACTGCTATTATTATTTTTAAGGTAATTAAAATATCATCAGCAAAAAGTTGAATTTTAAGCTCTAGGCTGTTGTCTAGTTGTATTCCTTCAATATTTTTATCCAAACGTATATTATTTGCTAAGGGTTCAATGACTAGCAAACAATAACGGAGAAAGAGGGCAGCCTTGTTTTGTGCCCTTAGTTATTTTAATAGATTTAGACAGACAAGATCCCAGTTTTATATAAGCCAATGATTTTTCATATAATGATTTTATTAACAAAGTGAAGTTGTTTGAGAAGCCATATTCTTCTAAAACTACCCACAGATAATCCCAGTTCACTGAATCAAATGCGCTATTTATGTCTAAGCTAATAACATTCATTTTGTTTTTTGTGACATTTATATAATCAATTAAGGAAATAATTCTTTTAATGTTGTCATAAGTGTTCCTATCTTTTATAAAACCCGTTTGATCCTCCTCTATCAAAAGTGGTAGTAATTGTTTTATTCGAGCAGCATGTATTGCCATAAAAATTTTATAATCTATATTAAGAAGTGAAATGGGTCTGTATGATGAACATTCACTGGGATCTTTATTTTGTTTCAGAATTGGTGATATTAATGTGTACTTCCAAGAAGGAGGAATGTCTTTACCATTTTTAACTGATGTAAAGACATTCAATAACAACAGCAAAGCCTCATTTGATAGTAATTTAAACATTTCTGGGGTGATATTATCTATACCTGGAGCTTTGTTTAATTTTAACTTATTTACTTCAGCTTTAAGTTCTGTCATTGTTATTTGTTTATCTATTAGTTGTACCTGCTCCTCTAATAACCTAACTTTAACATTGTTTTTGAGAAAAGCTTTCAATGCTGAATGTGTTTCTGTTTTTCTCATTTTGATTATTAAGTTTATGATAAAATAGCCTAAAAGCTTCTAGTATTCCTTCTAAATCAGATACTTTCTTTTTGGTTTCTATATTATGTATTTCCTTGATTTGATTTGTTTTAATAATCTTTTTAGTCCTATTTGCTATTCTTCGTTGGTTTTTAGGGTTCATTGAATAGTAACGTAGTTTAATTTTTTTCTAAGTTGATCATTGTTTTGTGGTGTAGCATCTCTGAGTATTTTTTATTAGTATCTTCTAGTTCTTTTATTAAGTTGGTGTTTCCATTTTGAATATCAAGCTTTAAATGATCTACTTTTGACTGTAATTCCATTAATTCCTTATTCCACTGTTTTTGTTTATTTTTATACCATCCCACCGCTCTTCCATATAGGTATGCTATCAATGCATCCCATATATATATTTCAGATACATCTTTTTTAAGATTGATATCTAGGAATGTTTGTGTCTCTTTAATATAAAATTCCTTAAAATCTTTGAGATTTGTTATGTAAGATGGTATTCTTGTTACTGATATCCTTCTCTTGAAACATAAGTCTATCTCAAACGTTATGGTGTTATGGTCCGAAAATGGACATGAAATTGTCTTGACTTTATTTAATTTAGAGGTTAAATCCTTTGTTATGTACACTCTATCTATTCTAGAGTATGTATTATGTCTATGGGAAAAATGTGTAAAAATAGTGAATCTGGGATAGCATACTCATTTATGTCAACTATATTAAAAGTTTCAACAAACTCAGATAACAACTTTGTTAAAGGTGATCTCTTACGTGTAGTTTTAGTATTTGTGTCAGTTTCTTTTATAATGCAATTGAAATCTCCAGCTATGATTAAATTGCCTTTGGTATATTGTACAATGTCTTCTAAGTGTTGTTTGGCCGCTCTAACACCTAGTCCTGGTATCCAATAAATATTCACTAATGTATATATCATTTCATTGATAGATATTGTCACTAGACAAAACATTCCTGAGTTGTCATGGAACGTGTTTATGATTTTAGGCATTAAAGTAGTGTTTTCCACAAAATTGCTACTCCCCTTTGCTTCTGATTATAGGTGGAACTTACTAGTATTGTATAATTTTTATTGTTTATTTTATTTATGTCTTCCTGTGTAAGGTGTGTTTCCTGTAAAAATACTAGTTGCACTTCACATAGCTTTAAATATCTATAAAGACTTCCCCTTTTGCAGCTATTATTTAAACCATTTACATTAAGAGATATACATTTTGCAATTGGATTTATATTAGCTTTGCTTTTATCCATATTCATATACTCGTAACAATGTGTAGATGTGTGTACATGAAGAGAATGACTTGTTCTTTCTTCTTCCAACAGTATTACAATAGATTATAGACACCCAATAAAAGTAAATTACAAGATCATAACTGAGAACAATATAAGATAAACAACCACCAAACCCCTCCATGAGAAAAAACATCTCATCCTTCAATGATCTAATCATTCAAGCGATCTCTCTAAGTCTGCATTTCAGCATCCTCCCCCGGCCCTGCCATATGGTAGTTTTATAATGAAAAGTATCTTATATATCTTTTAAGTATACATGCATCTGTCTTTACAGATTACTTAAATACAGTCTTTATCTATTTTTAATATTTTATAAAACACTAAGGCAACACAACTATAGATAGATTTAATACTTAACTATTTGGTTTTGTTTAAATTGTAAAGGAAAAACTTTTATTTTAATATATCTTTTGTGTAGCAATAACGGTTATGCATCTTAAAAATAATATGCTTGCTGTCTATCTCCCTTATAGTGTGAGTGGCATTCATAGGTATCAAATTTATTGTAATGATCTACCTATATATATATATATATATATATATATATATATATATATATATATACATATATATATACATATATATACATATACATACATACACATACACACACACACACACACACACATATATATATATATATATATATATATATATATATATATATACACACACATACATACATACACACATATATGCATACATACATAAAAAAAAAAAATGTTAAGCATTATATGCATCAGTTAACCATGCCACAAGCTGATTAAATCAGAAAGTATCCGTAACAATGAATATAACGTTACATTTGTATTGTCATTTATCAGTAATCTTATAGTTTTCTTTTAATCCAAAAAGTCATATTTTAGTGGTATGAATGCTACTAATTTGTTTTTGTCATTGGTATTATATAGTTTAAGACTATATTTCTTAGCAATTCCTATATATTTATTAGTGCCACTGGCATATTTCATCGCTAGTGTACCACATATGTCATATGTCAAATAGCAACTCATTCTCCTTATGATATTACAGGATTTATCTACAGCATTATAACTGTAAGGTTGGAAAATATGAGAAGCAAAGTAGGCTTTAAATATGCTATAACACAATTGCTTGATACTTATTAATGTCAACTCTTCTACATACATAGGAAAAGATAACCTTATATGACCATCAACCATTTTCCTTCATTTTTCTCTTCATCCTTCTATTCTCCATTTTTAATAAATATTTGTTTCTATTGTGGCGTCTTTGAATTTAGTGAGGGTACTCCATATCATATTATAGATAATATACAATGTTCAAACAGAGAACATGCCCAATATAGAGACATATTCTCAACTCAAGTGGTCCACACCATATATTTACAACACTGCAGTCAGAAATATACTAATGAATATGCAATAACTAGCAGCTTTGCAGCATGTGTATGTCTCTAACAAGTACATACCTATAGGATATTTAAAAGAATAGATAGCGCGCTCTTGTTTCATAATTAACAAATGCACACAGCCTGGTATTTACTTTCATAGACAGAAATTAGACCTGTTACTTATATGCATATCAGGTACCAACAGCAATATGTTAGTAAATGCCTATGCTATTCAAATCATATTTTAATGCTGATTGATATGAGATGTAGCTGACAATGGCTTTAGCGTTTGTGATGTTATATAATATATATTCAGTATTATAAGTAAAAGTATGTTGCATGTCTATTTGCAATCTAAGGTTCAAGGCTGATCAATTTTGACATACAAGACAATCTCTTTAGCCTTGGTTATATAATGGGAGTTACTGTGTCTCTACATAACCATTAATTTTCAGTGAGGATGTTCAATATTAATATAACTTGCCTTTAATAAAAGCATACTTATAATTCAGTAGTTCTTTCCTATATATAGATATATATATATATATATATATATATATATATATATATAACAATATCATAAGCAAGACCGAGATTTTTTCTTGCTCATTACTGCTTAATGATTGTGCTACTTGAACAATTTAATATTTACAGAGTATCTTGATAATTAAACAGCAACTCCTTTTTACCCTTAAAATGCCTAATAACACATAGCTACATTCATGAACCTTAATTGACTTACAATTCTTAAGGTTGAGTACACTAGCTGCAGTGTGTTTACAAATATGTTATATAGTTCCAGTCAAGGACTTAAATATATTAAATTTTTATAAAATTAAGTTAAATTATAGTAATTTACGTGGGTGATCTTATCAGAAAAGATTATAATAAAGTCTGTATGTGTTAACTATTCATACAGTTTCTTCCAAGTGATATACTTCTTTTTAAGCTTTGTGTGCTGTGGCCAAAAGCAACGGAGAAAGCAAGATCTCCGTTGCTTTTTACTGTTTCGCTATGTTAAAAGAGTTTAACATAGCGACACAGGTTTAAAAAAAGCAACGGAGATCTCCGTTGCTTATTTTAAAGCTGTCTCGCTATGTTAAACCCATTTAACATAGCGAGACAGGTTTAAAAAAAAGCAACGGAGAAAGCAAGATCTCCGTTGCTTTTTACACACTGTGTCACTATGTTAAAGGAGTTTAACATAGCGAGACAGCTTTAAAAAAAGCAACGGAGATCTCCGTTGCTTTTTTTAAACCTGTGTCGCTATGTTAAACTCTTTTAACATAGCGAGACAGTGTTTTAAGAGACTTATACTAATGGAAAAAGTCCGGGTGACCGGACCTTTTTCCATTAGTATAAGTCGATTTACAATGTGCACTCTGGCCAATCAGCGTGCACGTTTTGGAATATTAATGGGGGGGGTCATGGTATAATGTACATTCAAGCTGTACACGTCCCATGTATCCAAAAGAAAATGAAAATGAGAGTCAGCTTATTAACAAGCCCAGACTGGTATGCTAAGATTCATCTTTTGAGACTCAGACTGGAAATTTAAGTGCAGCGTTTGTTTATATAGGATATGTAAAGGCATATTTATAAATACATTTACAGAGCTATCAGAAGCTGAGCACATCAAGTATATGCCAGGATGCAATAATATTAGTAGCAGACTTGAAATGCAACTACAGTCACAAGTGTGGAATGGAATATTAGAATGACGGATTAATTTTCTGCACATCTATTTGAAATGCAGTAAAGGGTAAATAGAAAGTTTTGAAATCCAGTACCAGACTTTTAGATAGTTGGTAATGAAGTACACTTTTTTGTCAAAGAATAGGGAAAAAGTGAAAATAAATAAAGTAGAATAGTACAGAAATTCCAGTACATTTGACTGTGTCACGGGGAAAATGTATTTCTTCCCTTTTTCTCTGTAGGGGTTACCCCAAGTAAAGTTTAGTTATTTCAACTAATAAAGTTATTTCTAAAAGGCATACACATTTTGCCCTATTCTTCAGGTAGGTTTTCAAAGCAACAAGAACGTAGATCAAGAAACAGTTAATAGTAGGCCTGAGGGTGGTAGAAATTTTATTAGAAATAATGATATGAAAGATATAGTTCCCGCCTATTGTTTGGACATGTCGGTAGACAACAGTCATATTAAACAAATAATACAGAATAACTGGAGAATTATCTTGGGTAGTCAATATTTAAGGTTAGTTTTGGGGAGACCCCTAAAGTTATATATAAAAAAAGATAGGTGCATTAAATATATATTAGAACAAGACAATACCAGCGTTTATCTCCCAAGTACTACCAAACCCTTAGGCACGTATAAGTGTTATGGGTGCAACATTTGTAGGTTTATTAGTGAAGGGCCATTTGTCTGTTTGGATCATGTTTCATACAGTATTGAGGTACCTGGTAGGTCCAGTTGTGACACTATAGGGGTTGTATATGATGAGTTGTGCTATGGATGTAGTAGTTTTTATGTAGGAATGATAACTAGGAGCTTAAGGCCAAGATTAAGAGAACATCTTTATGCACTTAAAACAAAAGACAGCAATAATCCTCTTTATAGGCATTCTATTTTATGTGAGAATTTAAAAAATAATTACTTTTGCTATTCTAGAAAAAGTTTTAGAAAGTAAGAGAGGTGGAGACTACAAAAATCTTCTTGTGACAAGAGAAGTAAGATGGCAGGTTAAGTTAGGAGCTGATGACCCCCAGGTTTAAATGAAGCTATTAATTTTAAATGTCTTTTAAAAGAACGACAAAGGTTAAGGGTACTTTAAGAGAGTTCCAGATCTCCTATTTAATGCTCCATTAACTGATTGATTGTTTTTAGGTTTTTATTGATTGACATCTGAATTAAAATGAAAGTATGAAAATTGAAAGAAGGTAAATGAAATAAATATGGATATGATAATATGGATATTATAGCCATAAAATAAGGAACATGTTAGTAAACTAGATAAAAGATTACTTTATGTTGTGTGGACCATTTGGAATGAAAGGATAAACTAAGTCGTGTTTAATGGGAAGTGAAGACTAGCAGCAATTTTAAGAAAAAATTAGATGGTGGTTGTGGAAAAAGAACTGGGGGTCGAATAAGGATAATGAAGACAGAAGTTTAAAATTATAATGAAAAGCAGGATATTTATGATTGTGTCACAATAATGGAATGGAATGAAAAATGTACACACTGTATAAATTCTAAATATGTAAGTTTGCAAACAGTATTGTAAACACTATTTTAAATAAAGAACCCTTATTCTTTTCAATAGGTGCCATGGGTTCTTTTACATCCAGCTGAGCTACCCCAAGCCAAGCAGTTGGGACCTTGGTTTAACATCTCATCTGAAGGATGACACACTCAGGAGTGCAGCACCCTTCGTATGTCACACTACAATGTCAGTAATCAATGTAGCTAGTGTGGAAATACAACCCACAATCTTCTGCACCAAAGATGACTGTCAGAAGTGCCAAAAAATGTTAAAGGCTGGGGGTGGGGCAGAGTGTGAGAGGGGCACTTAGTGATCTGAAAAGGGAGATTTTTTAAAAACTATTTACTACCACAACATAGATTCACTTGGAGGACATTTTTAGCTTAGCCAATTCCCTTTTGGTGCTTGAATTAACATTTCCTGATTGGTCTTACATATCCCATGGCTGATAATTGGATAGTAGCCCTAGTGAGATTAACTGTGATCACACCATAGATAATTTGAAGGGACCCATGTAAGGGATGTAGCATTTAGGAACTGCCTTTATCCATTAGTGGCATGAGGGGCAACCCTGGAGTACATTTTCTATTATCCATCCTTAGATACAAGTTGCATTTGAATATGGACAGGGAGGTTTGTTTTACTTGAATGGATAGCCTGTTCTGGAACAGTGGTAGCCTCTGTGATATATATCCATCTCTCCACAATATTCAGTTTAGATATCTGGACTATTTCTGATGCCTTTTGACTTGCCGATATTCAGTGGGTCCATCTATATTAGTTTGGAGGATGCCTTGTATGCCTGACATGTCATCTCTAAGCACTTTGTAGGATACTAAGTATAGTGATAAATCTTTGAGTTGGTGCACGCAAGACCTATTGTTTAGGACTTGTATCCTTTTAGTAAGGTATCTCTGTGGGTATTCCAATTGGTGCATGGGTCTGGACAGATAAATGCCAAAGTGGGCATTATTCAAAATGATTAACCTAATGAGGGCTTTGTACAGGGGGACAATAAATAACATCTCTAGATCTAGTCACAATCAATTTGTTTATAAGCTATGCAATATAGAAAGACTTTCTTATGGCTCTGGGCACATGTTGGTCAAAAGTTAGGTCATTGTACACACAAGTTCCCAAATGCCAAACAACTGGGTCAGTTCTCAGGGGGCATTGTCAGTTTGGCAGTTCTCTGGATTAAATGACTTCACAAAGGATATGATAATGTATTTTTTGGAGTTTAGTTTCAATTCATGATTCTGGCACCAATTATTGTTTGGGACAAACCTTCCTGCATGATGGTTAAATCATTTGGGGATTCAATAACTGCTCCTATCTTGCAGTCATCTCAAACCTAGATGGCCAAAGCCCTTTGGTATTTCCTTTTACTTTTGAGATGTATATGCCAAACAGAGAAAATTTCAGCAATGAACCCTGGGGGACTCCATTGGTGACTGGTATTTTCTCCTATTTTGATCTCCTGCATCCTGTGAGCAAGGTGGCAATAGAGCTAGTGATGCAAGTGTTTGCTCCTACATTATTCATCTTTTGTACTACACCTGAGTAGGGGATTGTGTCAAAAGGCTTGGCCAGGTCAAGGTGTGTGGTGTGAACTGTTTTACCTTAATCCATTGCATTGGTGACAAGAGTAAAGCTTAAAATTTGCCCATGATTTTGAGCCTTTCACACTTTTCCCGATTCTTGCCCTAAGAGGTTGAAAGATCAGAGCATATGTTAGACTGTCCCTGATTTTGTGTCATGTTTTTGGTCTGTTCCTCATATGTGTGAATTTTCTAGTAAATTTATGAGGATTGCAAAACTTAAATAATGATAGACACTTGAGTTTCACACTTCTGAACTTCATATCCTTCAGAAAATGCAGGCTAATGCAAAACCTTCTATTCTAGCGACAAAGCATATAAGAACAATGTTATATTTAAAATTTGTCCTTGATTCTGAACCTTTGATCTGTATCCTGACACATTAAGTTTTTGGTTTTATCCGTTTGAGTCATCCTAACTTCTAATCATTTATAGTAAATAACAGTGCAACATATCAGAGCTGGATCATGATTAAATGGGGCCCTAGACAGGGTAATAGATTGGGCATCCCCAGAGCAACCCCTCCTGTAGCAACCCCCTACCGCTCCAGCAGCAGCCCCCTTCCCAGCCACTCCAGTGTTCCATTACTTGGTAATTTCTCCTCAGTTACCATAAACACTTTTCATACCTGTCAGCATGCATACTATTTTCTTATTTACTTCTAAAATGATTATAGAAATTGAAATAAAATAGCACAAACACTGAGCCATTTGCTAAACAAACAATATTGTCTTGCAATGAAAACAGATTTAGCATGAGCAGTAAACATCTCTGCCCTTGAAACTTACACTCATTGAAATGGTATGAAAACCCACATTCATTTTGCATCTGGCTAGTGGAGGAACTTGCTTACCTCTGGACTGTTTTCAAACTATAGGCTCCTTACACATTTTTAGGACCATGCATACATGTATGAATTCTTTGATTCACCTTCCTGATTGTATTAAATTATATTCCTTGTATAATACAGCACCACAGCACCTCTTATTAGAATGTGTTTTAAACTTGTAGTTTTGAACAGTCTTTTAGTAAATAATTAAACAAAATGTATGAAACATTAATGACAACACTATCCATTTCAGAAAATTTCAACCATAAAAGGCCACAAAAACTTCTGTCATTACAATCCACCAATATCAGTAAATATGCAAAATCTCTGCAGAAGTAAGTCATCTAAATAATTCCACATTAAAGTGATCTGTAACTAATGAAGAGGTTGCTGCTAGCAAACAACTTTATATTTCATTGTTTCATCTAAAATAAAGTGCCTGTTGCCCTTGAAGAATAAATTGCCTATGATAAATTAAAAACATGATAAGCTAGTAATATTGCAATAGGGAATGGGTGGCAAACTGATAACACGTTAATAGTTATTAGGTAACTCCTCCAAAGGAGGACATGCACAGGATTGCAGCATCCACTCCCTTTAAAGTACAAGACAGTACAGTATCAGTGATCCATCTGCATACTGTGGGAGAAGAACCTACAACCTTCTGCATTAAAAGCAAGCATACTATCTGTTGTGTTACTAACAATGCAAACACACGTAGCATAAGCAGCACTAAACTTCTCTTCCCCTGAAGCTCTCAGATCCTCATAACATCCAGTTGACACTCAACTAAATCTCTTAACTTTGCAGTAGAAGAAATCTGGAAAAAGCTAAAATTTATTGGGAGGGGGTGCAAAGGCCCAAAACCAGGGACACATTTTAAATATTGCTTGTATATCAGGGGGGCAGCATAACTCTCCTTAAAAGCTCTACCGTGTACCCAAAAACACAAAATACTTGGGCACAAATGTGATCTTATCAATGGAACTGCTAGTTAGTTTAATTTCCGCGCACTTGTGTTTAAATCCACATTAGCTTGTGACACACACATGGGTCCTCCTTAAAAGAAAAACTCCACCATGGAGTCTTTTTTCTGGTAATTGCCTATGTCACTTCATTATTTTTTCCTGAAGAGACAGGATTTGCAGCTGTAAAAGTGGGGGGATGCCCCCTCCCCACTGACTCTATGGTTCCGGCACCCTTGCTGACTGTGCTGTCACACAACAATAGCATCCTCAGTTTTCTCTGTTGTTTGGATTCATTTTGATTCTTTTGACTGAATAGTACTATAAATGTTTATATATATATATATATGGTTCTACCTGACTTCGTCGACAGCGCAGAAGACCGACAGCGGAATTCGGAGCTCCAGAAGATCGAAAACGAAGAAGACCGGCAATCGCGCGAGTGGCAGAACATCGACAATGCAGAAGACCGACACGACGGATGACAACACCAACGCCGAGGATGCCGACATGGGGAAAGGCTGTGTGAGTATGCGGTAGTGACGGACGTTAGGGTGCGAGGCAGGTAAGTGTGGAGATTGACGGTCTGTGGGGATAGGGGTGGGTTAAGTGAGTTAGGGTTAGGGAGCGATAGGGGTGGGTTAAGTGAGTTAGGGTTAGGGAGCGATAGGGGTGGGTTAAGTGAGTTAGGGTTAGGAGCGATAGGGTGGGTTAAGTGAGTTAGGGTTAGGGAGCGATAGGGGCGGGTTAAGTGAGTTAGGGTTAGGAGCGGGTAGGTAAGTGTGCGATAGTGACGGACCTTAGGGTTAGGGTAAGGTTTAGTGTGGGCTTGTAAGGATTTTGGTGTGCTTGTGTTGTGTGTGTGGTTTGTGGAATGGGGATGTGTTTTGTTTTTAATTGTTATTGTGGTGTGTGCAGTGTATGGGGTTTCGTGTTTGTGTACCGTCGGTTATTTCGTTGTCGGTTATGTGTGGTTTCGTGTTTATGGACTGTCGAATATGTGGTGTCGGTGATGTGGTTGTCGGTGTTGTGTGGTTTCGATTATGTCAGGTAGAACCATATATATATATATATATATATATATATATATATATATATATAAAACTAAGAACTGAACTTCGTGACAATAAAAGCATTCAAAAAAATAGTAAATCACACTAACAACTCTTGTAGAACTTTAGCGCTTTCGTCTTATTTATTATCAAGACTTCTTCAGAAAGACATGTTTCATAAGTATGAGCAACCATTTTCACTTCCTTTATATACATTAGTTCTAGCAGGCCATTTAAATTAACAACAGTTCCTTTCCAATAGTAAAGTGTGAACAAGCAGTGTGCTGTGTGCATTTTCATTAACATTACAATCGCAGTTACATAAGGTAAATTAGTCAGACAGTAATAGCCTTGTGGTGCCGTGTGCATACTAAAAGGGATTGTATGCAAAAAGGGATTGTGTGCAAAAAAGGGGATTGTGTGCAAAAAGGGATTGTGTGCAAAAAAAAAAAAAAACGGGAAGGATGAGTCATGCTGTGATGATTCTAATATAAACACATTACTTATGAGTCTTTGCCTCCAAAGGTAATTAAAGAAGGGAACGGAGGAAGATGGAGGAGTCAGGTAGAGAGTCCTACTATGCTTTGGTATCGGTGTGTGTGTAGAGTAATGTGCGGCTATGCCACCTGATGGGGGAGTGGGAGGAATGCGGTGTGGACTTGAGGGGGGGCTGGTAGTGAGCTGCCCACGACAAGGAGCATATGAATGACAGAGTGTCCCAGAAGACTGTCAGTGCGGATGGTACCAACTGTGGGCTGGTTTGGATGGTATCACCCCTTGAATGGCTGTGTGAAATAGTGAGACCAGGGGGCATAATTGGTGCGGTCAGTGGGGGCTAGCCTTGTGATTGGGAGCATGTGTGTGGGGGAGTCAAAAGTCAGAGAGAGAGAGGAAACACATTATATTTACTTGCACAGTTGTAAATCCATAAACACATTAAATCTACTTGCACAATTCTTCAAACCCTCTTGCACAGTTCTTCAAACCCTATCACATTTCAATCTCTATACCATTTAAGTGCACATTTAATGTTCAGTGTCTCGTTGAGACCTGGATAGACATCAGCTCTCAGTTCTATCTGCCATTTT
Organism: Protopterus annectens; assembly: GCF_019279795.1. Taxonomy (NCBI): domain Eukaryota; kingdom Metazoa; phylum Chordata; order Ceratodontiformes; family Protopteridae; genus Protopterus; species Protopterus annectens. The sequence continues at coordinate 1,019,319,155 of NC_056748.1, read as the reverse complement.
AATTCCCGGACTTGCAGGAATGTGTCCATGTCCCCTACAAATTCTGTTAATTTTTCCAGCACTGTGAATTTGAATCCTGTGAAGTTTGGGCATATAGCACTGTGTTTAGCCAAGGCATTCAAACTGTCCTGTTTGTGTATTGCTGCAGTGTGTTCTTTAATACGGCTACTCAGCTTCCTGTTCGTTTTACCGATATAGAAATTCCCACAGTGTTTGCAGAAAGCACAGCAGACTACATTTTTTGTGTTGCAGTCATAGTGGTCATGTAGACTGACAGTTCTGTTGCAGTGCAGGAAGGTGACGTTGTTGTTTTTTCGTATGTGTACACAGGCAACACACTTGCTGCAGTCAGACATTCCAGGTTCTGTCGATACTTCGCTCTGTGGGGATGGGCTTTTATTCCTCTCGAACACACCACCAAAAGAAGAGGTTCGTTTGAAACAGAAGTTTGGGGATGTCCCAAGTAACTTTGTCAGACCTTTTTCTCCTCCCAAGATGTCCCAATTGTTGGTGAGGACCCCTCTGATTCCAAACATATCGGTGGAAATTGGAAGGGGGAAACTTGACACCCAGTCCTTTTTGTTCGGTCCGTTCTGTACCCTTGCTGTGAATCCCTTTTCCAAGATTGGTGGGTACCTGGAGTGTCTGTGCTGTATGATCTCTTGGAACAGGTTGTCCACTAGATACTCTGGGTATTTTCTTTCTAGGAGCAAGTTTCTGAGGTAAAAAACTTTCTTGATGAAAACCTCGTCCCTAAAAATGAGTCTGGATAACCGGATGAATTGTCCTTTTACAATATTCTTTTTCATGAAATGGGGATGCTGGCTGCTGAACTCTAGATAGTTATTCCAGAAAGTGGGCTTGCGGTAGATGTTGGAGTCAAACTGTCCACTTTCTGGGTCTATAGTGAGGTGGATATCCAGGAATTGAGTGGTGGTTCCGATATGTCCTACTGTGAGGGTCAGGAAGTCCAGACTCTGGAAAAGGGTTTCCAGAAAATTGCCCAGAGAAAGTCTGTCCCTCTTCCAGACAAAAAAGACGTCATCAATATAATGCCTGTACATTATGGTGTTGTTGAACCCGGGCAGTGATTCAACCTTATCCATTTCCCAGGCACTGAGGACTAAGTTTGCATATGCTGGGGCCATTTTGGACCCCATGACTACCCCTTTCTGTTGGTGGTAAATCTTCCCGTTGAATTGAAAGAAGTTATTTTTTAATACTGCTTCTGTTAGCCTGCATACAGTATTAATCTTAGTCCCACTTAGGTTGGAGTGCCTGTTCAGGTACTATCTGGTGAGGGTCAGTCCTTTGGCGTGGGGGATGTTTGTGTAGAGTGCTTCTACATCTAGGGTGACCAGTAAATATTCCCCTCCATCCAGCCTTAGTTTGAAGATGTCATTTAGAAAAGCCCAGGAGTCCTTGGTGTAGTATTTGCTGTTCTGTACAATGGGGTTAAGGATGTGGTCCACGTATTGTGAAATCTTTTCTGTTTTTGTCCTTCGGTATGATACCACATGGCGGAAAGGTGGATTTTTGGGGTTTTTGTGAACCTTGGGGATTCCAAAAAATTTCCCAAGGCTGGGTGTCATGACCTGCATGAAGTCTTTTTCGTCTTGAGAGATCTCATCCCTGAGGTACAGCTCCAACAGTAGTTTGTCAGTTTGTTTAAAGTTTTGTTGTACCTGGTTGATGTTGACCTTTTTCTAGAACTGGTTATTCATGAGGGATGCTTCAAGTGTTTGGATATAGCTCTCCTGCTCCATCACTACTATCCCGGATCCCTTGTCAGCCTTCATGATCTGTAGGGATTTGTCCTGACTCAGTTCCTTCCAAGCCTGTCTTTTTCCCTGTTCAGGTTGTGCCACTTTGCCGAGGGCGTATCAGAAAGGAGTTTCCTGATATCCCTTTCGCAGGTACTCGCAAAGAGGCTCAGAGTGCAGGAGTGTACAGGCTCTTCATGGTAAGGGATCTGTTGTTATCTTCCGAGCTTTCCTCATCTTCTTCCTCTTCATATTGTTGTATATCTAATTTTAGTTGTAACTTTCTCAGGTAGCATTTGAGGTCCAGGATAGCATCCGCCGTGTTGGCTCTCTGCGCCGGGATGAAAGAAAAGCCTTTCTTCAGTACCTTATGATGGCTTTCTGAGAAAACTCGTGTGGTGAGGTTAAAGATGTCACCTACCCCTGCTGGAGACCTGAAGTCAGTGCTATCAGGTGCTGGTATCAGTGAATGGGGAGGGTGATCAGGGTGGTCCATCCCAGTAATACTAGTACTGTATCCCGTTCCCACTCCTTCTACCCCTGTGATTGTTGTTCCCCCTCCTTCCCTCAATATTGTTGGTGTTGTGGTTCCAGTTTCGTTCATTACCCCTGGGTCTGAACCTGGTATAAGTCCTGGTTCTTGTTGTGAGTCCTGCTGAAGATAAAAAAACATTGTTGTTGGAAGACTGCTCGTTCGTTGGTGGGGACTGATAAACCAATTCCTTGATTGATCGCTCTGTCCGGTGTCTTGCGGTTGTATTGTTGCTGTCCTTGTTGTTGTCATAGTGGTCACGTTCACTGGTGTCTGGATCTCTCTGTGTTGGCTGATTCTGGAGAGGCATTTCTGGTCTTGGCTGTCCCCTAGGAGGAATATGTGCCATCATCTGGGAACTACTCCCTGCTAGTGGGCTGGATGTGATGAGGAGTCTATCCACCTCTGGTGTGTTGGGTCCATTTGTGGGTTCTTGTAATTCTGTCATAGGCCTTAGTTCGGTTGTGGACAATGGATTGGTTGTGGGATATCTGTCTGGCCTTCTCCGTGTGTGTAAGGAGCGTGTGGGCCTGATCGGGTATGCTTTTCCTTCCTCATATTGTTTAATGTCCCTAAGCAATTTGCCTTTCTTGCGTTCAATCAGTCTTGCCACATGCCTAGTAATTTTGTGCGGTACATTGTCCCACATTTCCGCAAAGTCAATAAATGTGGGATCCTGCAGGATGCGTGTTTGCAGATCATCTATTTGAGACTTGTAGGTGGCCATACTCTCAGTATTACTTTGGATGAGTGCTTTGATAGCTGCTAGCCCAGAGTCATTATATATTTTGACCAGTAAGAGTTGTTGGTGTGATTTACTATTTTTTTGAATGCTTTTATTGTCACAAAGTTCAGTTCTTAGTTAAAATTTCTTCTCTTCGTTCAATTTTTTGGAGTGCGGTTAATTTTAGATATATATATATATATATATATATATATATATGTGTGTGTGTGTGTGTGTGTGTGTGTGTGTGTGTGTGTGTGTGTCTGTATATATATATATATATATATATATATATATATATATGTGTGTGTGTGTGTGTGTGTGTGTGTGTGTGTGTGTGTGTGTGTGTGTGTGTGTGTGTGTGTGTGTGTCTGTATATATATATATATATATATATATATATATATATATGTGTGTGTGTGTGTGTGTGTGTGTATGTGTGTGTGTGTGTGTGTGTGTGTGTGTGTGTGTGTGTGTGTGTCTGTATGTATATATATATATATATATATATATATATATATATGTGTGTGTGTGTGTGTGTGTGTGTGTGTGTGTGTGTGTGTGTGTGTGTGTGTGTGTGTGTGTGTGTGTGTCTGTATATATATATATATATATATATATATATGTGTGTGTGTGTGTGTGTGTGTGTGTGTGTGTGTGTGTGTGTGTGTGTGTGTGTGTGTGTGTGTCTGTATATATATATATATTTTTTTTTGAATTGCCTAGTAGTTGGTTTTCTCTGCTGGTGTCTAAGCTATTTCAGGTTTTTGGGTTTTTTTGCCATACTAGCTGATTTGCTCATTTATATGATGTGCTGAGAATAATATTAGAACTTGGGAGTTTTATTATTTAGTGATGCTTTAAAGTTAATTTAGACAGAACATGGTTCAGTTTGCAAATAATGTCATTTTCAGATTAAGTGGTTATGGTCAGTGATACATTTTACTTTTTATTCTTTTATTTAAACTTTCTTATTTTAATATCAAAGAATTTCAGTTTTAAGAATGGCTTTGGGTAGGCTTTTTTTACCTATGGAGGGAGGCCTTTCATGCATTTTGTATGTCTAGTATGTGATGTCACTTTTTTACATTAAAGTAAATTAGAAATGTGATATGTTTTGTTTCTTGATTTCTATCCAGCTATCTATCTATCTATCTATCTATCTATCTATCTATCTATCTATCTATCTATCTATCTATCTATCTATCTATCTATCTATCTATCTATCTATCTATCTATCTATCTATCTATCTATCTATCTATCTATCTATCTATCTATCTATCTATCTATCTATCTATCTATCTATCTGTCTATCTATCTTATCTATCTATCTATCTATCTATCTATCTATCTATCTATCTATCTATCTATCTATCTATCTATCTAACATCTATATATCTACCTATCTTATTTTTTAATTAAAATAAGTATAGATTTGGATTTAGAGTGTTGTTTTAGGTGGGCTACAGTATTTTATAGGTGGTGTATGGGCATAGATAGATAATTTCATCACATTCTACTTTTCCTGTACATGTTAAGCAGGATAATTTAATGACACAGTGAGTTTCAACACACTTTGTTGTACTGTGGAAGCTGGCAGTGCACCTTTTAGAGTTTTCATCTTCTCTTCATTGTAGTATGATCATGGAGTTGGTATATATAATTTTTTGGGGGTATGGGGGCTTGCCCACAGCAAAAAAAATCTTGTTTTTATTTTGGTTGACCATTATTTTGGCATGTAATTTACAATGAATGGTGAGCCAAAAAAAACATGGTTCACATTCACATAGTGGAACTGGGTGTACATATGTATGGTTAACAAATGAAACCTGTTTTTTTTTTACTTTATTGTTATTGTATGATGGGTTTAGAAGAACTTAAGCAGCTTTGCTGGTGCATCAATGATGCATATGAAACTGAGAAGACATGCTATAAACAAATATTTGCACACAGACACATATGCACTTAAGGCTTAGATTAGCAGAAGATATTTCACTAATCATATAAACATATCTCACATTCCATTTATGTTTTTTGTTTGTTTGTTTTAGCATGTTTTAGTTGGGATTATTGCTTCACATTCATTGCAAATGGTTACTGTAATGACTTTTGTTTGTTGAACAGTGTTTACCATATATAATGCAACTGTTTATGAAAGTGTTTTGATAGGTAAATTTCAACTCTTGCTCTAAGGCAAGTCTTAATCCTTTACCAAAAGTTTTTGTAAGATTTTGGTTAATACTTTACTAGGATAATGAGAGTCATGCTTAAATGTATTATGTTTGCAGTTTTGTTATATATTTTACTTAGTGCTTTGAGTCCAGTTTGTAAACAGTACTGAGCCAGATTCAATAACACCTGCATTAAGTGTACACAATCTTTATCCAAGAACATCCCTACCACATTTTTGTGCTTTCTAGTCACTCAGAAAGATTATACTAAGTATGTATGCTGTCTACACTTTGTGGTAACCTTTATGAATCCTGTTCAGTGTTTAAAGCTACAAGAAAATCAGTACAAAAACTGAAGTTAGGAGGAAGAAGGTGGGAGTTATGCTTGTGTTGTCTGTTCACTCAGAACAGTTTACACTTATTGTACATTTAGTGTAGGTGTTAATGAGTGCCAGTCATTTCCAATTGTCTTCTGGCTGCTGTTGTTTTATTTTTTATTTTTGATATTCAGTTTCATGTTTAAATCACTAAACTTTACATTTTTTGATTTCTGTATGTATACATTTTTTGTGATTTGTATGAAGCTGTGATGTGTGCAGTATGTAGAGTCCTGTGTGCATTTTTTTAGTTTTTCCTTGTACGTTGTATTGTATGTAGAGTCTCATTTCTCTTCTCTGTATGAATGGGTTTGAATTGCAGTGATTGTTGACAATGGTAGATTATAAATGTAGAATAGTGATAAATATCTTCCTACTTTGATGCTTAGAGATACTTTTTACTTATTGCACCCCCTTTTATCCCTTTCCATGTTCACTGATATATGTGTGTATTTGCATTTTATATATATATATATATATATATATATATATATATGTATACATATATATACACACACATACAAACATATAGATATATAGGTATATATATAATAAATTAAATATATCTGCTTAGTTAATGTGTGTAGGTGTGTGTGTGTGTGTGTGTGTGTGTGTGTGTGTGTGTGTGTGTGTGTGTGTGTATGTGTGTGCGTGCATGTGTGTGTGTGTGTATATATATATATATATATATATATATATATATATATATATATGTATATATATATATCTATCTATATATATATATATATATATATATATATATATATATATCTATATATATATATATATATATATATATATATATCTATATATATATATATATATATATATATATATATATATATATATATATATATATTTTTTTTTTTTTAACTTTAACGTTCATTGACCAGGATAGTTGGGACCATTTTCAGCAACTTTCTGAACCATATGGCAAAACATAATGACACAAGTATAGTACAAAAACAGTACATATAATACAGAATGCAATATTGACTATACAACTTGAAATTCAAAAAGTAAAAAAAAAGGAATCATACAATATAATAAGCAGAGATGAATAAATAATATATATAAGAAGAATATTGCTTAAAGTAAGCAAACACAAATTTAACAATTCTGTGTAGACAGATTAAACTGGTTTATCGACATAATGTTGAATTTCATAATGTCTAATAGTCATTTGTTTGAAAAATAACATCTCAACCCAAAACATTGAATTATCAAAATTTCTGCAATCATTTCATTGCAAAAGCAATGAGATCAAACCTACTATTTTGCAGGGGGGCTACGCTCCCCTGCACCCCCCCTTCTTAAATATATCAACTCCGAGATCGCACTACATTTCAGAAATGGGCAAATTCGATACTTTCAACATTGTGTGTTTAGACTAATTTTATTTTAACATTTTGATCATCCACTATAGTGTGTTCAACCAGTTCATTTTCAACCATTTAGCATTCAACATTATGTTGGTAAACCGATTAAACTACTTAATTGTTAATGGCTCAGATAAGATGTTTTGCTTTGGTGTTGGGCAAAACTGTTGTATGTATGTAGAGATATAACAGACCTTATGCACAAATCACAACAGAAGTCCAGTACCACAGTCGGATGCCAAATAATTTATTCTTAAACACAATATAAGCGCTTTCATCTTGAAAATCAAGACTTCATCAGATAACTACAAAACTTTGAACTCAGTCATTTTATACCATGTGCCATAAATGCAATTAAAACCCAATTAGTGTTTTAAAGTAATATAGTCCCTTATTGAACTTCAATACAGGACTCAATACTAATTCCTTATTCCGTATCCATACATGGAAACCATTTAAAATACATCATTAAAATATTCATTACTGTCCATACTTTGAACAGAAATTAATAAATAAAATGCAATAAGAGAGGGAAATAACCATTGTACCTAATACTGATGGTAAAGTATATCAATATAAAGGCTTTAAAATCTTTAACTACACTAATTTACATCTGGAAAAATAACATTTTAACCTTTTTTCAAAAGGTTTCAAATGTGTTACAACTAGATATGGGGATATAGGCAACACACTAATAGATTTGAAATTGTACCTGAGGAAATTAAATTTAGAAATGATATTTAAGGATGGAATCAAGGAAGAAAATAGAGTTAGAAAGGGTCCTTGTAGAAATAGTGTATTTAATCCCCCTTTGCATCCAGTTCTTTTGATGTTTGAAAAACAGGTGACTGAGGAATTGTACGAGTCCTATAACAACAGTAAAAATAACAGTGAAGGGAATAATTTAAATAAGAAGGAAAAATGGCTGTTGGAACAACTGAAAAGAAAAACTGACATATGTATCATGAAGCCCGATAAGGGGGCTGGTATAGTCATTTATGGGTCAGAAGAATACAATGATGTCATAACTAACATCTTGTTGGATACTAACACATATTCAGCAGTTTCTAGAAATGAAATAATGATAGCTTATGGTAGGATTGACTCCTTATTGGAAGAGTATTTGATTGAGAGTAGGATTGATGAAAAAACATACAATTTCTTAAAGCAATTTCATCCTATTATTCCGAATTTTTTCGGGATACCAAAGGTACATAAGTGTGTAAAAAACCCCCCTTTTAGACACATAGTGTCGGCCAAAAATTCTAAAACACACTCCTTAGCAGTATATGTAGACCATTTAACTAAGGAAATCCCCATTGAAGACGGATCATCTCATTAAGGATTCATGGGATTTTTTAGGGAAATTAACACAAGAAATAAGGAAGGAAAATTTGTATTTTCTCACAATAGATGTAAAAGATTTATTCACCACTATACCTAGAGAGGAGGGGCATCAAATGTTTAGTGAAAGTGTGTATAAATATTCCATATTACCAAAGGACCAAATCCAGTTAATTCTTGAGTTAATGAAAGTAGTATTAGACTACAATTTTGTAGGATTTCAGGGAGAATATTACCAACAAATTAGCGGTGTCGCAATGGGTGCGACATGTGCTCCCATATATGCCAATTTGGTTATGTTGGAATGGGAGCAGTGCCACGTATTTAATGGTCCCTTTTACAAATTTATAAGACTGTATGTAAGGTTTCTGGACGATATTTTTGTCCTTTGGGATGGAAGCAAAGAATTAATGGATTCCTTTATGGAATATTTAAACAAGAGCACCACCTACTTTAAATTTACACATGAATGGAACAGTAAAAGTATTAATTTTTTGGACACGACTATTATTTTAACACCACAAGGTTTCCAGTCAAAAATTTATAGGAAAGAGACATGGTGTAATAGTTACTTGCACTTTACTGGTAATCACCCCATAGCTCAAAAATTTTGACTTGTTAAAGGACAGGCTGTCCGAATTGCAAGGATGACTTCAGAGAAAGAATTATATAAGGAATTGAACAACTTAAGTAACATGTTCATCGAAAGGGGATACCCTGAAGAGAAGGTGGACACGATTATAGACAAAGTAATAAGAGGTTGGGGTACCAGATATAAATCTTTGTTGGGTGTTCCTAATGGTTTTCAGGATAAAAATAGGGAAGATAATAATAATAATAATAATAATAATAATAATAATAATAATAATAATAATAAAAATAAAAAATTTCAGAAAGCATGTATAACTGAATTTAATGGATTTACAGGAATGTTTATGGACATCATTAGAAAAAACTGGAGTATGTTGAAAACAAACAAAGAATTGTTTGAAGTGGTGGGACTTGAACCTACTTTCTCATATATGACTGGGATGAATTTCAAGAGAGTTTTTGAACAGATGCATAAGGTAAATTTTAGTGCTACGAGGGCGACCACTATGTGTGGACATTGTAAGCAACGTTCAAGTATTTATAAGGAATATAGTATTTTATTGCAAAATGGTATACACAGCAGAGTAAAATACTGTAAAGGGAATTGCAATACAACAATGACAGTGTACTTGGCAACATGTACAAGTTGTCCAGCATTTTATGTTGGAAAAACAAAGAGGGCTTTGAAGGACAGAATGTATGAACATTCATATGACATTAAAAATAAAAAGGAGGCCAGTGCACTATATAAACATTCTTTGACATGTGTTGGATTTAAAGGTTTTTAGTTTGGTATAATTGATACGGTTGGAACAAATACCAGTGGGGGAGATGTTAAGAATTTGTTGTTAAATAAAGAACTGAAATGGCAGCTAAGGTTGAGATCTAATTTTGCCCCAGGTTTGAACGAATACATTGCTATCAAACCAGTATTAGTGGCAAAAGCAGTGGAAGTGTAGTTACCTATTGTAGGTATGGTATGTGGTTCCACTATTTTAATAAGGCATAGTAGTCTTATTGCATTTTATTTATTAATTTCTGTTCAAAGTATGGACAGTAATGAATATTTTAATGATGTATTTTAAATGATTTCCATGTATGCATACAGAATAAGGAATTAGTATTGAGATCTGTATTGAAGTTCAATAAGGGACTATATTACTTTAAAACACTAATTGGGTTTTAATTGCATTTATGGCACATGGTATAAAACGACTGAGTTCAAAGTTTTGTAGTTATCTGATGAAGTCTTGATTTTCAAGAAGAAAGTGCTTATATTGTGTTTAAGAATAAATTATTTGGCATCCACCTGTGATACTGGACTTCTGTTGTGATTTTTACAAGTTTATACAACTAATAAACTGCTTTTCCAGTTTTTTTTTTGGTTTCAGACCTTATGCACAAACCAGCTGCACAAGAGAGCATTCCAGAGAGTCAATTTTGACAGTCTAGTAAGACAGAATTAACCTTCATCCATAAAGCAAGAGCATTTACATTCCTCAGCCAGGTGTGCCTTCAGTCTTTTTTTCTAAAGAGCAGGAGTCTGCATTGCCATAATATCAGTTGGTAGACTGCCATGAAGCAGTGAGCTTTAAGGAAGATCTTTCTCATAAACACACACATGCAGACACACACACACACACACACACACACACACACACACACACACACACACACACACATACACATCTATATCTATATTTATATCTATATATAGCTAAATCTATATCTATATATAATCTTGTAGTTTCATTCACAGTTGTCACAGAACTCTGCTAGATTTGAGCCACATTTAATCATTTAATACTGCATTTTTTTCCATAAACAGCATTACTGGTAAATTTCTGCAAAGTCTGGTGCCTTAGTCTGTGGTGCATTTGCAGCAGTGAGAGTATTGTGAATTCTGTTCCAGGAATGGTGTTTCATTGTTTTTACAGCTGTTTATATTCCAGTGTTGCTCGAGTCTTACATTCTGCTTATCATTTACCTGTTTAAAGTTGCAGTGCAGTGCCTTTCTGTTTACTTTGCTACTGTTTTCCCCTGTTCTACTTTGCTACTGTTTTCCCCTGTTCTTTGTGTCTGTCCCATCCACCCACTCAGACATTAATCTAAAGTTTCTGAAATTCTAACCTACCTTGGGGTCATTGACCTTTAGTCCAGAATCATGGGACAAGAGCTCCAATATATGCCTCTCTAACCAGTCTGCTTCTTGTAGTTTTCCCCAATCCTCCTGCTATTTTGCTGTGTGGTTTTTAAAAGGCTATGTCTCTGGCTTTCACCCCTTATGGTAATCTTACTTACAAAGCCACTCGCTCCTCTCTTTCATTGCTATTGTCTGTTGTGTTAGCTATTTATGTAACCAAAATCCACAACCAGAGAAGTAAGACAGCAGCAAAATAATGTATCAGAAAAAACGTCCTTTATTAAACAGTCCACGAACCAAAAATAACACAAGCACTTTCACTCAGACAATTCTGAGCTTTTTCAAGTAATGCCATCTCATTTAGCAATACGTCTTTTATATTGTGTCAATCATGACATTAATTAAAAATGCATGTTGTTAAATTAAAACATTTAAAGGAACCTTCTAAAAAATTCTTTTAGTATAAATATGAGTATATTAAAAACTGACTTGCGTCTAAAAATGCTTCCCAAGCTAGGAATTTAACAATAATGCATTTCATGAATTTAATAAATTAAGTTAAAAACAAATATGTTATTCTATTATCTATACAACATTGTTAATAATAAATAAACTAAAAAATCAATACACCCAAATTACCTAAGGCAATATATATATTTAAAATATTAAAATCTTTCCTCATGAAACTTCATTTGCATGGGTTCTGCAAATAAGCATATTATTGTTAAAAAACAATGTTAATTTATTAGTCATGAACACTAACAAAATGTAGGCTAGAAAGGTGAAAATAGTGGTTGGGGTAGTTGATGCATGTAACCCCATTAAAAAGGGAATAAATAGGTACATACATAAAATAACTGGGTAAATAAATAAATCAATACATAAATGAGCATTTGTAGGTTCAAAGAATAACATCAGATAGTAAATGGTCTGCTAAATAATGTGTGCAGTAACTGTGGCTACAGCCTAGCTCTTCTTAACTTTTCTTTAGAAACTTAAAGTTTCTATGTGGGGAAGACCGAAAGGGAACTTAGAAAACGGATCTACGAACATTTTTATGATATGGCCAAGAAGGAAACAAATGCTTTTTCAAGCACTCCCTGTTCTGTGTAGGGTCAAACATCAAATTTTTAGTATTAGAACAAGTTGAGCCAGATGCAAGTGGTGGTGACTGGGAATCCACACTTGAATACCACGAGTTTCTATGGCAGTTAAGGTTGGATGCAGGAAGACCACCCGGGCTCAACGGGACCATTAGCATTAAACCAGTTCTTAAGTTAAGAAGAGCTAGGCTGTAGCCATAGTCACTGCACACATTATTTAGCAGATTATTTACTATCTGAAGTTATTCTTTGAACCTACAAATGCACATTTATGTATTGATTTATTTATTTACCCAGTTATTTTATGTATGTACCTATTTATTCCCTTTTTAATGGGGTTACATGCATCAACTACCCCAACCACTATTTTCACCTTTCTAGCCTACATTTTGTTAGTGTTCATGACTAATAAATTAACACTGTTTTTTAACAATAATATGCTTATTTGCAGAACCCATGCAAATGAATTTTCATAAGGAAAGATTTTAATATTTTAAATATATATATTGCCTTAGGTAATTTGGGTGTATTGATTTTTTAGTTTATTTATTATTAACAATGTTGTATAGATAATTGAATAACATATTTGTTTTTAACTTAATTTATTAAATTCATGAAATGCATTATTGTTCAATTCTTAGCTTGGGAAGCATTTTTAGACGCAAGTCAGTTTTTAATATACTCATATTTATACTAAAAGAATTTTTTAGAAGGTTCCTTTAAATGTTTTAATTTAACAACATGCATTTTTAATTAATGTCATGATTGACACAATATAAAAGACGTATTGCTAAATGAGATGGCATTACTTGAAAAAGCTCAGAATTGTCTGAGTGAAAGTGCTTGTGTTATTTTTGGTTCGTGGACGGTTTAATAAAGGACGTTTTTTCTGATACACTATTTTGCTGCTGTCTTACTTCTCTGGTTGTGGATTTTGGTTACTTGGCTTGGAGATACTTTCATTTTTGATTTAGCTATTTATGTACTTTTCCCACTCATTGTTTTCCATATGTCCCATCCAGCAAATCAGTATCACTCTTGCATAAACCTCCCTTACTACAAAATGTTTCCAGATCATTTTCCCAGGGCTTCCATTTGCTTGGTACCCCGACCAAAGTCTGATAGGGTCCTGAATTAATCCTGCTCCATCCTTGGCTGACAAGTGATCTGTTTTATTGTTTAGCACTGTTTTTGAGAGATACTGCTTTATTTTTTCTTTATTTGTTGATTTTGCACATGCATTCATTTTAAAGGTCTGTAATATTTTAAATTGTCTTGTCCAGGTAGTTTTCTTAAATTGTTTTATGGTAGCATTACATTCTCAAGCAATCTTTTTTGGTATTTTTGCATTAGCAGGATTGGAATATTCCATCTAGTGGCAGTAGGTGGTGGCCTGGACTATCTGACTTGTGAAACACATAAGAAAGCTGTAAGTGTAGTTATTTAATTGGCCAGAGGGTTTAGAAGCCAGTTTCTTGTGATTTAAATGCCTGTGAAAATCTGTTGCATTTGTTCTTAGGTTCATAGGTTCATAAGTTCATAGGTAGATACTAGGCTATCGGCCCAAGGGCCTACATAAGACTAGCCAACAAGGTTCCCTGGCTTACGCCACCAGAAAAGTTATTTTCCTGTTCCACTGTCAAGCACAGACACAGAAGTGATCCCTGGGGGGTATTTCCTATTTCCCATCCAATCATCAAGATTTTTCTTGAAGAGTGCTAATGAAGAACTTTGCTTGACATAGATGGGTAGCCTGTTCCAGAGTATAGGAAGTCTCTGGGACAGGAATCTATCCCTCCAGCATGTCCTGTTTATTGTGGTGACAAGGTTTAGGTCCTTAGAGCATGTAGCTCGGAAGGATTGGGATTTTTTTAGGTGAAGCATGTCGAACAGCTCTGGGTTTGACATAGCTTTATATGTTAGGCAGAGATCACCTCGGAGTAGGCGATATGCTACAGAGGAAAGCTGGAGTTTTTTGAGGCGGTCAGTGTAGGGCATTTGTTTGAGGCCAGTAATCCTGTTTGTGAGGTACTTCTGTGGCCTTTCCAGCTGCTGCAGATGTCTTGTGAGGTACATTCCAAAAGAGGCATTGTACTCTATAATGGGTGTCAAGTAGAGGGGAACAATGACCTCTTTTTTCCTGGATGAGAACCCATTTATGATGAGGTGTGTCACGTAGAAGGACATCCTGACTACTGTGGCGATGTGACTATCAAGGGAGAGACTACTGTCCACCTGGGTCCAGAGGTCTCTTATCACACATTCAGTGTTAAGTAGATTGCTGCCTATGTGGTAGTTCATGGGTACAGAGTTTTTATCAAAGGGGATGACACTACACTTTTTAGCATTGAGCTTGAGGCCATGCCTCTGACACCAGGCATCTGTCTTAGCGAGGCCCTTCTGTAGGATGTCGACATCATTTGGGGACTTGACTATGGCTCCTAGTTTGCGGTCATCTGCAAACTTCATTAGCCAGAGGCCTGCTATGTTAGCCTGTACTTCAGAGAAGTAGATACCAAACAGGAGAGGTCCCAGGACGGAACCCTGTGGTACTCCACTTGTCACTGCTTTAAGGTCAGATTTGGAGTCTGCAACTTTTACAGTGTGGGTTCTATTAGTGAGCCAGTTGGCAACCCATCTTGTGACGTAGGGATTTATACCTAGTTTAGTGAGTTTAGCTATAATTCCAGAATGGGGGATGGTGTCAAAAGCCTTAGTGAGGTCAAGGTAGGCTGTGTGAACCACTTTACCCTCATCTACGGCTTTGGTGATTGCCTCAAAGAAGTTGATCAGGTTCAGGAGGCATGATCTGCCTTTCACAAACCTGAACTGGGTGGGTTCCAGAGATTGGAGGTTACCAATGTCTTTGTTTATGAGTTCCATAATGATAGGTTCCATGGCCTTGCAGACCAGGCTCGTCAGGCTAATAGGTCGATAGTTCCCGCCGGGATCAGTGGTGGCCCCCCCTTTGTGGAATGGGATAACTGTTGCTGTGCACCATTCAGTGGGCACAAAGCCTGATCTGATGTGAGGCTATTATTGAACATTTGAACCAAAAAAATACTTCCAAGAGTCGAGCTGCCAAACTGTAACGCAAATTTTATTTTTACACAAAGAGCGTTTTCGCTTCTGTCCTTACAGAAGCTTCCTCAGCATAAAAAAGAGCGCGAACTCTTCACAGTTTAAAACAGAAGTAGTGACACCCACTGATGTCACTTCCTCTACAATAATGGTAAAAGGTGCATATCGTATAAATAAAATTAATTTAAACTCTAAAAGAATCAAACCAACATACCCAAAATGAACAGCCAGCTATCTGTCTAACAAGACAAATATACACTTTTTAAAAAAGTAATGTTAAGTAGATTAAAACCTGAACAAGGTATTCGTACTACTTAGCCTTAAGGCTAAAATCTTACATACCTATTCTACACATAAAATCCATTAATATTGAACCATATTTTGAT
Source organism: Protopterus annectens (assembly GCF_019279795.1). NCBI lineage: Eukaryota > Metazoa > Chordata > Ceratodontiformes > Protopteridae > Protopterus > Protopterus annectens. The sequence continues at coordinate 1,019,303,560 of NC_056748.1, read as the reverse complement.
CGAAAAGGTCCAGCTCCTTTCAATAAAAAATGAAAAATTAATGTTTTCATTTACGTTCTATATTAATATCCAATACCAGGGATTACCTAAGATAGCTCCTATATTTCAACACCAATGAAATATTACAATTCTCATTTAAACCCGGGAATGTAAAGGCATCCAGCTGGATCTGCCATTCTAATTCCCGGGTTTCTAAAATAAGGGATTGTGGGCCCCCTCTAATATCAACTTGAATATGGTCAATAGCCATAAAGTGAAAACTGTGTCCTGCGCTGCTCAATAAATGTTTAGATAGAGCATTGTCACTTTTTTTATTTTTTATAGCATATATATGTTGGTATATACGGTCGCAGAACCTGCGATCCATTTTACCAACATAATACGCAGGACAACAGTCACATAGAGCTATATATACTATAGATCTTGTGTTACAATTGGTTTTGTGGTTGATGAAATATTTCTTGTTCCTAATGGAAAATGAATTCCCTGCCTGAAGGTATCTGCACCAATTACAGCAACCACAAGGGAATGTGCCTTTTTGTCTAGAGTGAAAATCAACTGTCTTATTTCTCTGGAGGAGTTCCTTAAGATTACTTCCTCTTCTATATACGAAAGAGGGAAACACCCCCAATCTTTCATGTAAACCTGAACTAGTAATAAAATACCAGTTTTTACGGACAATAGATCAAAGGTTCTCAGGGTTTTTATTAAAGGTTGTAATAAAACTGATAGGAAAATTAAATTCCTTAGAGGTTGCAACAATGGCAGGGTCCAATGGAGAGGAATCACCAATAACCGCATCAATCCCATCAACAAGGGGAGATGAAGTCTGCGTATTAAGAAAAAGTAAAGGTTGATATGTACCATTAATATGCTTAAAAGACACTTCAGCTATTAAAGCTTCAATCATATCTCCAGGATACCCACGGTTCAAAAACATGTCCATTAGTAGGGAACATTCATTTTCAAAGGCCATGTCCGTACTACACATATGGGCAGCCCTAACCAGTTGCCCCTTAACAATGGACCACTTCTGTTTCCATGGGTGACAGCTTGAAAAATGCAAAAACGAATTGCAATAAGTTGATTTCCTGAAGATAGATGAGCAGAACCTATTATTATCAACATCCTTGACCAATTCAACATCCAGATAATCGATCTGAGACGTTGAAAAATGGTACGTGAATTTTAAAAATTCTGTTGTACCATTCATATAAGAAATGAGGTCAATCATTGCATCCTCACCACATTTTATCAATATGAAAGCATCATCTAAAAAGCGAGTATAAAATTTTGAACATTGCTGGAACACTGGGTGATTAAACAAGTAAGTTTTCTCCCAATAAGCGACAAATAAATTAGCTACACTACTACCACAAGGGGAGCCCATGGCGATCCCTTTCTTTTGAAGGTCGTAGTGTTTGTCGAAAATAAAAAAATTGGAAGAAAGAACAATATCCAACAATACAGTTACAACTGAAATGTCATTGTTTGATGCACCACAATCTCTTAACATTAAATCAACCCATTCGATAGCTTCCTCGTGGGGGGATAGAAGTATAAAGATCCACCACATCAATGGTAAGAAAGTTGAGGGATTCATCAAAGTGAACCTCATTGATGGATCTCAAAAAGGACCATGAGTCCTTACATATCTGTGGAATCGATTTCAAATATTTCGCTATGATGCTGTCAATGAGGCGGGCACAAGGATAAGTGATGGAACATCTCCCATCAACTAAAGCCCGCATGGGTGGATCTACTAGGTTCTTATGTATCTTGGGTATCCCAAACATCACTGGGACCTTAGGGTAGGCGATATTGATGAAGTTGTAAATGTCGATATCAATTTTTCCTTCAAGGAATAGGTCTCTGAAATAACCCTTGATTTTATTATAGGCGCCTGTTAGTTCATTCAAAGATGAAATTTCATAAGCGGGCGAATTCAAAACAAGTGACATTCTCCTAATGTACTCGGACCTATCAAAAATGACCAGTCCTCCCCCCTTGTCAGGCTTAATGATTTTGACTGCCATCCCATATAAATTGTTCAGCGCCATAGTCTGATCAGTAGAAATATTACTTTGATTGTCAGATCTATGAATAGAGGCATGTAAGTGCCTCAAATCTAGTTCACATATACTTTCAAAAATGTGAAGGTTGGGATGGAGCGGGGGGGTTAAACGTACTGGGTAATTTCAAGCTTACTCTATCCATAGGCTCGTCAGGCTAATAGGTCGATAGTTCCCGGGATCAGTGGTGGCCTCCCCTTTGTGGAATGGGATAACTGTTGCTGTGCACCATTCAGTGGGCACAAAGCCTGATCTGATGTGAGGCTATTATTGAACATGGTGCTTAAGTGGGGAGCCAGATCGTTCTGAAGTTCATGTAAAATGCAGCCTGGTTTGTTGTCCGGTCCCATGGATGCGGTGTTTTTGGCGTTAGAGAGTGCAGCTTTTACCTGCGTAGTTGTGATTACAGGGACTCTGCATTCTTTCTCTATAGATATGGGCCCTTCAGGGGGTGAGGGGGGGGGTGAAGTTAACACTGAACCTATCTGCCAGGATGTTCGCAATATCAGTTGCGTCTGTAATTTTTGTGCCATTGTGCTGTAACTCAGAGCAGATCTGGATGTTGCCATCGAGATTCTTGACATAGCTATAGAATGCTTTGTGGTTGTCCTTAGAATTAGTGGTGATTTTGTTTTCGTAGCTAGCTTTGGAGGATCTTATAATGGATCTCAGCTTCTTACTGAGGCTGACCAGGGAGATCCTCCACTCATGGGATTTTACTCTCTTTTGCAACAGTTTCTTCCTTCTGTTGTACAGTTTGTTTAAGGCAGGGGGCCACCAGATTGGCTTACTTTTTTTGGAGGATAGTGTCTTGGTTCTGTTTGGGATAGTACGATCTATGCACTCGTGTAAGTGCTTATAGAGTGCATTTGTGTAGTATTCAGCAGTTGTAACTGTATTGTCCATCTGCATGAGTGTCATGAAGTTCACCACTTCTGTCTTAAGAAACATGAAGTTGGCTTTGTGAGCCACTTGTGTAAATCTAGTGCATTTGTGTGCCACTGCACATTGTGTATCAGTGGTTAGTAGTACCGGCTATAGATGCAGACCATTAAGAAATAATGTACAGCTATAAAACCTCTGTATCTATACCAGTAACTCAGTGAGTGTAGAGCAACTACTTTGCATGTTGATTAGCAAAGAGCAGCTAGTTTGCATGTTGAGGAGCACTGACCCTTGAATTTAGTAAAACACAGCCTAATCTAGTCTCTAGCCCATAAAGCACCCTTGGTCAGCCCACTATTAACTCCTCTAGCACCTCAAACTTGTAGCTCACAGAATAAAGGATCTGACATCAGGGATATGCACTTTCCTAATTTCTCCGCAAACAGTTTTGTGGATATGGGTATACTGAGACAATGTAACAATTGCATAATGTTCATTGATGACTATTTAATCCTCAAAGAAACAAATACAGTATGCGAGAGATGTACATATGCAATGTCTCTGGAGGCAAAAATCTCACACAGAATAAATTATTGCTTACAGTAACAATACACACAACACATAGTACACACCTCATGGGTCCACTACCAAATATTGAAATTTCAAAACATTGACTCTGATTACCAAAGCTCAGAGGACTGAGGTTTTGAAATATCAAAACTAATAAAAAAAATGTTAAAACTTATAATTTCACATTTTTGCAGGGGGCAAATCCCCCTGCACCCCCCACACCCCCTGCTGTTTAAATATACCAACTCCAAGATCGCACTACAGTGAAGAGAATGCTAAAGTTCTCATTCCACACTGTACGGTGATCTCCATTAACAAGTTTCGATATTTCAAAGCCTCGATCCTCTGGGATGTGCTAATCAGAGGTTTGAAGTTTTGAAATTTTTACATTTGGTAGTGGACCCCACCCCACACATAGATATGCTTAAAGTGGGGCACTTACCTACAATCTTCCCAAACCCCAAAGACGTCACAGACATTCCACCTGCAAAAACTATACTCCGCAATCTTGAAAGCATACAACAGAAATAATATCCAACACTACACACAAAGACATGCTCATTCATTAATGCATATTAAAATCTCTAAATCCTTAGAAACCTATAGTCTCAAAACAGCAGGAAACTCAAAATCATACAGCACACTTTCTGCAGGGAACAAGATCTCCTGCATTCCCAGATGTGGGGGCAAGGCTCCACAACTCAGTCTCTAAATATACCTAATTTAAAGTCACACAAACACAGAAAAGAAGGAAAACAAATGCTGCACTTATCTTCTCTTTCTTATTCTTTGACTCTACAATGCAGTCAATGCAACACCTAGACAGAAGTAATTTACTAAAGTTTTATGTAAAAAAACAAGTGTCCTTCCTGCTTCAGTGTTCCAAGACTTGCTATTCAAGGCTACAATAAAAGTTTGTTTTTCCTATATTACACAGACTTATAAGGACTAATGAAAATTGGTACAATAGATCTTCATTTGGTGAAATATTTCCCCTTCTATCATTCTGCTATCACAAGACTCAGTGAACTTGAATGTCATAAGCATTGCTAACTTAGCAAAATAATTTATCCCATTTAAAGAAATTGCACCAGCCTGAAAATATTTACTTAAAAATAGGCATGCACTTTGTATGTGTCATGTCTATTTTTCTTACATCTTTCTGTTTACCTTCTTTATTTCATATAGTTTTGTTTGACATCATTAAACAGCAAACTATTAAGTATGTATTCAGCATACAACAGACATTGTGACTATGTGCTCTTGCATAATAACCCAATATTTAATCAGGCGCATAGGTTCATAGGTTAAAAAAACTGAAAAACAAAACCCAAGGTCAGATAAATGGTCAACATAATCAAAAACACTGAAAGGAGAATAAAAGGAATGATTGTATTCTGACAAAGTTTCTAATAAAAGTGAGACAAAAGCATTCAATGTCACGGGAAGGCATTTGGTGTCGGTTCTTTTTGTTTAGGTTCTTAGTTAGGCATTCAGTCTGGAAGTCACTACAAGCCTAGACAATAACATACAGGGTTTTGATTGCAACCATGTTAACAAGTGTTTGAGAAATGGATGCCAAGATACTCACCTCAAGAGTGATACCGAATCACAACTCTTTGTAGTGCACAGAGCTTTATCAACACCATGTATTAACAGTTACAGAAAGTGGTGTTTTACCAGCTTTGAAAGCCAGTAACGCACTTAGCAAGTGCTGTCACATACACAACAAGTAAATATAAGTGCTGGGCTTTTTCAAGTAGATAAAAATAACTGAAAGTCATTTGTTTAAATACCCTTAGCCTTCAAAAAGGCCCCAAATGTTTTTAAAGGTACATACCCTCCCCTTTGTTAGAACACCAATAGAAGCTGTTAAACACATTACATTGTATATGTAACACTTATTAAAATCTATCATCTTAATTTAAAATACAGTACAATAATTATAAAACAAAACTGTATACTAAACAAAATTGAATTGAAAAACAAACTGCTATACTACTTCATTAACATATTAGGACAGAACTATAATTTATTTGCTTTTTTAACTAAATATGGTTTAACTAATATATGGTCATTTAGACCCAGCGGGTTAGTTGCATTCAATTTTATTTGCCAGTATGTTTCCCTACAACTTAACCAGTTTTCCCAAACTCCCCACTAGGGTCCATGAAAACTTGTATTAAAATTCCCAACACAAACCCCGTGTGACGCACTCAAGTGCGTTAGCCTTTTGTGTTTATTTACTGTATTATTGCATTGTTTATCCTGTTTTAACCAAAAAAAAAAAATACTATCTTGTTTGCTCGTTTCATACCTTTCCTAGCCAGTATAGTCCAGATCCCAGGCTTTGCTTGTCTCAGGACTTTATTTTCTGTGTTCAGAGCTATCCAGACCTTGCTGTGGTAGAGGGAAGTCCTACTACTTACCAGTGGGAGTGGTGAGCATTGTACTGCCTATCTAACACTGGAGGAGTGGTTTCCAGCTCTGAAATTGTAATTTTATTAGCCATTGTGGGCTTATTTCTATCCCTTTCAACTTTCTGGCTTAAAAACGCGTGTGTTTGCGCATTTTTTGCATCGTGCAGCACTGCAGGGCTATGGTTAAACTATTCCAGGTGCCATAAAGTCTGCTCTTCAAATTTTCCCTTTGAACTAGCTGGTTTCTTAGTAGTAGCACTACAATCTGAACCCCTGTGACTAGCATTTGCTTTAAAACCTGCTGGAAAGCAATAGGAAGCCTGAAACTGATACAAGCACTCAACTCTCCTTGTCAATAAGGAGAAATTAATTGTAGGCACTAAACAGCCTATAATTACAAAGGTAAAGGAAAGCAGCTCTTGTACTTCACAAAAAAGCACCTAAACAGGCATGTCCAAGGGTCAGCTTCCGGTGATTTCTCCTGTCCACCTGGTGAATCTGGGCATACTGGGGCAATGCAGCAACTGCCTCATGTACACAAACAACCCTCTCCTCCTACCACCCAACATTACAACCTGTGAGAGATGTACTTACATAGCCAAACTGGAAGCAAAGCTCTCTCCAGCCAAGATTGTGCTTCACAGTCAAGAGGAGAAGGTTAACACCTGCAATACACCTCAAGCAACACATAGCCCTTCAAATCCCACACCATCATCATCCACAGATAGCAAAACTAAACCCATATATGCGGAGGCCCTTAACATTAACCTGCCCAAGCAACAAGGATTTCCAAAGCTGAAACACAAACAAACACCAGTCACAACCAAAGTGACACATAGCTTACAACACCAGTGTGCCACCCAACAACAGCCTCTATGGCAAGACAATGTACTCAACGCTTTAGTCATAGGTGACTCTATAGTCAGGCACACTGATGTCCCACTCACCAGGCTGAACAAGGAGAAAATTACAGTCAGCTGCTTATCGGGTGCCAGGATCCGCCACATAACACATGCACTCAAGTCACTCCACAACAAGTACAAATATGACTCTGTCATTGTCCATGTTGGAGTGAATGACTTGAGACGTACCTCCCTGGACTACATCAAAAGAGACATGGATGAGCTCTCGGATCATATGGCCCAGGCAGGTATGACCCTAGCCCTGAGTAGCATCCTGCCTTCACCCAGAATGATACCACAGTATAAGGACAAAATGATTGACTTCAACAATTGGCTAAGCTTCTGGTGTCATTCAAAGGGGATCCAGTATCTGTCTGCCTGGAAGACATGATCGACAAACCACGATGCTTTACCAGAGATGGTCTGCACCTGTCACCCCTGGGATTCAGGTTACTGGCTAAAGCACTTGCTACCCCTATAGTGCCTTTTTTAGGCAAGGTTCAAAGGACAAAACCACCACCATAACAGGTACAAGTATGCAAAATCTGAAGGTAATGCTACTCAATGCTAGAAGTTTAAACCTCAAAATGCACTCTCTAGAGGCACTCCTAAAAATGGAGAATATCGATATCTGTGCAGTAACTGAGACCTGGTTCAAGGCTCCAGAGAGCACCCCTGCAATACCAGGCTACAATTCTTACCACACTTTTCAGCCATCAAACCAAGACCAAAACATTAAAGGTGGAGGAGTGTCCATATTCACCAAAGATATTCACACCTCCAGGCTAGTTGCCCAGCACAGTGCATCTGAAATTCTCCAGGTACAACTAACACTAGGTGACTGCAATCCAAATTGTAGCTTACTACAGATCCCCCACCATGCCCCAAGATTCTCACTACACCTTTCTAAACATACTGGAAAATATTAAGATACAACCAAACATCCTAAAACTGTGTGATTTCAACTACCCTGCCATTAACTGGGAAAACTACTCAGGTACCAACACCTTTTCCCAACGGTTCTTGGACTTCATAAATTCCAACACCCTGGATCAACTAATCCATTGTCCCACCAGGGGCTCCAATATCCTAGACCTGGTCATTACCAACATGGGAGATAGATGCTCCACACCTGTGGTCACCCCCTCATTTTTCAGGTCTGACCATAAGCAAATCACCCCTGACATCCACATCCCACCACCACCCCCCAGTAAGAAACCTCCATAAAAAACTTCTCCAAAACCAACTTCATGCTACTCAAGTCAAAAGTGACAAAGATCATGACACCCATGCAGACGGGATCTGAAAGTTCGACTGCTGAATCCTACACTAAGGCACTGTACGAGCACATCCACTCATGCATGAATTGTGCCATCCCAAATAGAACCAAGATGCTCTTCTCCAAAAAAAGGAAGCACATCTGGTGATCCCCTGCCATAAACAAACTATACAACAGAAGGAAGAAACTGTTGTAAAAAAGAGGAAGATCCCAGGATGCAAAAAACTCCCTTACCAGCCTCAGTAAGAAGCTGCGATCCCTCATAAAATCCTCAAAAGCTAGTTACGAAAATAAAATTGCCAAAGATTCCAAAGACAACCACAAGGCATTCTATAGTTATGTCAAGAATCTAAATGGCAATGCTCAGATCTGCTCTGAGCTACAACAGAATGGCATTAAATATACTGATCCCAAGGATATTGCCAATATCCTGGCAGATCGATTTAGTGCCAACTTCATCCCCCTTTCACCCCCTAAAGGGCTCATCTCAATACCAAAAGATTGCCAAATTCCAGTAATCATGGCCACAAAGGTAGAAACCACACTCTCCAAAGCTAAGAATACAGCATCCATGGGACCAGATGACATCCCGGGCTGTGTACTACATGAACTACAAAATGAACTGGCACCTCACCTAATTGTCATATTTAATCATAGCCTCACCTCAAGCTTCATGCCCATTGAGTGGCGCACAGCTATAGTTATTCCACTCCACAAAAAGGGATCCACCTTGGATCCCGGGAACTACCGTCCCATCAGTCTGACGAGCCTGATCTGCAAGGGCATGGAACGCATTATCATGGAACTTATAAACAAAGACTTTGGCAACCTTCAAACACTGGACCCCACCCAGTTTGGGTTTGTGAAGGGCCGATCTTGTCTCCTGAATCTGATTGACTTCTTCAAATCAGTCTCCAGAGCTGTGGACTAGGGTAAGGCAGTCCACACAGCCTATCTGGACCTCGCCAAGGCCTTTGACACCATCCCCCACTCTGGAATCACAGATAAACTTACTAAGCTGGGCATAAATCCCTACGTCACTCAATGGGTTGCCACCTGGCATACTGACAGAATTATGACTGTAAAAATAGCCAACTCCAAATCCAGCTCCAGGCAAGTGACAAGTAGAGTACCTCAGGGTTCAGTCCTGAGACCGTTCTTGTTTGGCATCTACTTCTCCGAAGTACAGGCCAACACTAAGGGACTCTGGCTAACAAAGTTCGTAGATGACTGCAAACTGGGAGCCATTATTTAATCTCCAAATGATGTGGATATTCTACAAAAGGGCCTTAGAGAAACAGATGCTTGGTGCCAGAGCCATGCGCTCAAGCTTAATGCCAAGAAATGTACAGTTATCCCCTTTGGGAAAAACCATGTACCCATGAATTACCACATAGGTGGCAATACACTAAATACCGAAAGTGTGATGAGAGACTTAGGGACACAGGTGGACAGTGGTCTCATCTTCAATAACCACATCGCCAAAACAGTCAGGAAATCCTTCTATGTGGCACACCTCATCACTAACGGCTTTTCATCCAGGAAAAAGGAGGTCATTGTCCCACTGTACTCATCCCTGATTAGACCCATTATAGAGTATAACACCCCATTTGGTATGTACCTCACAAGACATCTGCAACAGCTGGAAAGGCCACAGAAATACCTCACTAAAAGAATCACAGGCCTAAAGCAGACGCCTTATGCTGACCGTCTAAAGAAACTCCAGCTATACTCTGTGGCATAGCGTCTACTCAGAGGCAATCTCTGCTTAACATACAAGGCCATGTCAAACCCTGAGCTGTTGGACATGCTCCACTTAAAGAAATCCCAGTCCCTCAGAGCTATACACTCCAGGGATCTAAACCTTGTCGTCACAATGAACAATACATGCTGGAAGGATAGGTTCCCTACCCAGAGACTCCCCATACTCTGGAATAGACTGCCCATACATGTCAAGCAGAGCGCCTCCTTGGCCCTCTTCAAACGGAACCTTGATGATTAGATGGGAGATAGGAAATTCACCCCGGGGATCATGTCAGTCACCCTGCTAGACAGGGGTCCAGGGAAGTAAATATTGTGGGAAGAAATATCCAGGGAATTGTTATGGCTAGGCTTATATAGGCCCTAGGGCCGATAGCCTAGCACCAACCTATGAATCTATAAGGTGTCTATAAAGTGCATTATTCAGGTTTTTCTTCCTAATGTTATAGGTGCGTTCATATATATGTTTATTTAGTGTGCTCTCTGATTTTCCTACATAAAAACTAGGGCATTCTTGTACACTGATGTATGTAAAAGAAAGCAAAAACAGTTAACTAGAGATTTAAAACAGTATAGGGATAACAAAGCCTATGTCTTTAAAGGTAGAGTAAATAATTTAAAATGATGCCTTTAACGCTGAAATTTTCTAAACAGAAAGTAGAAATTTTACTAAAGGATGCTGAGAAGCTGAATAAGGCTATTAGAGATGATTTACTATTTGAATTTTATAAAGATGTTTGTGAAAATTGTTTCATACGAGTGGACAAGAAATGTGAAGATATCAGTTAAACCATATTTAGTTAAAAAAGCAAAGAAATTATAGTTCTATGCTAATATGTTAATGAAGTAGTATAGGTGTTTGGTTTTCAATTCAATTTTGTTTTGTAGACAGTTTTGTTTTATAAGTAGAAATGTCAATGTCAAGGGACAACACTCCCACAAGATAAGTGCTCCATTGTACAAGAGACAAATAATGTAAAACAAAGTAGTGATAACAACGAAGCAGCCAAGTACCACCAGGACGTTGAAATTCATAAAATATTTATTGTAAAAAACACACAGTAAGCGCTTTCGCTAAGTAGCTTTTTCAGACTGACAAACATTAATATCAAATTGTGGTCCTTATATAAAAATTCAAAAATGTTAAAACCAATCACAGAGACATCCCAATTAAAAAAGAAAGTTATTTAAAGGTACACAGGTAAATAACATATATAAGCATTCTTGATCTACATGAATGCATCTAGAAACTAAATCAGATGCAAAAGATAATACAAAATTATAAATATATATCTAAAGGCATAGTAAAGATGTACAGCCTAATAAAAACACAGGCAATATATATGTTTTATTTTATGTATTCCTGCTAGTATCAATTATTTTGATATCCTATTGCTTTTTAAGTAAAGGTTTAATGGTGGCCCTTTCATTCAGGCCATGACCTCTGCCCTGAGTGTGATAATCCAATTATTTCTCTGAACTCTGTATGGTTCCTAATATCTCCTCCTCTTATACTAGTAGAAATAATCTCAATAACTCTAAATGTGAAGTAATGATCATCTCCAAAGCGGGCTATATGCTTAGCTAAGGCATTATGATCCGATTGTTTCCTAATGTGGTAAACATGTTCTCGGATCCTATCCCTAAGGACCCTGTTAGTCTTGCCAACGTAAAAAGAATGGCAGAATTGACATTCCATTAAATAAACAAGGTTGGAAGTTTTACATGTGGCTTCTATTTCAAAACTAAAATCCTTCCGCAGATCTGGATGATGAAACTTATCAGAACTATCAATATAATCGCAGAAGTTACATGTACCACATGGACGGGTCAACCCCTTACTATAATTATTACGATTATTAACCTGTTTATAGCATAATAATCTCTTCAAATTTTTTCTGTTTTTATATGTAAATCTTGGTTGATCACCAACTATTCTACTAATATCATCGTCCACTTAAAGTACAGACCAATGTTTGCCAAATATTTCTGCTAATTCTTTATTGTCCAAAGCATAATACAAGGGAATCTTAAGAAAAGAGGGTCTACCTATATCACTATTACTAAAGCCTTCCTTTCGTGGACCAAAATATGGAGCAGCTTTACCTTTATGTAAAGATTGAATATCTAATAAATTCTCTGAAATCTCATTTACACTGTATCCTCTTGATGAGAGTCTATCTTTTAAATTAGTAAGTTCTTCAGAAAAACAATGGTCCATGGCATTTAACCTAGAGACTCTGACACCTTGACCTCTAATGAAGTTTTTAAAAATGTACCCTGGGTGCATACTTGATCTCAATAAAAATGAATTCCTGTAACATGGTTTACGAAACACTCCTGTGTTAACTAAACCATTCCCCAGTTTTTCTATATACAAATCCAGATACTCTATTCTAGTAAGAGACCAGTTCATGGTGAATTTTAAACAGCCAATCATGTTATTGAGTACATTATAATAGAAAGTGGTCGTCTACAAAGTGTCGATAGAACAGAACATGTCTTCAGTCAGTGACACTAAGTACTGTTCCTTCCCAGTGTGCCAAAAACATATTCACCATTCTTTTTACGTTGGCAAGACTAACAGGGTCCTTAGGGATAGGATCCGAGAACATGATTACCACATTAGGAAACAATCGGATCATAATGCCTTAGCTAAGCATATAGCTCGCTTTGGAGATGATCATTACTTCACATTTAGAGTTATTGAGATTATTTCTACTAGTATAAGAGAAGGAGATATTAGAAACCATATAGAGTTCAGAGAAAATAATTGGATTATCACACTCAGGGCCGATAGGGGTCATGGCCTGAATGAAAAGGCCACCATTAAACCTTTACTTAAAAAGCGTAGAATATCAAAATAATTGATACTAGCAGGAATACATAAAATAAAACATATATATTTCCTGTGTTTTTATTAAGCTGCACATCTTTAGTATGCCTTTAGATATATATTTACAATTTTGTATTATCTTTTGCATCTGATTTAGTTTCTAGATGCATTCATGTAGATCAAGAACGCTTATATATGTTATTTACCTGTGTACCTTTAAATAATTTTCTTTTTTAATTGGGATGACTCTGTGATTGGTTTTAACTCTTTTGAACTTTTTTGAATTTTTATACAAGGACCACAATTTAATATTAATGTTTGTCAGTCTGAAGAAGCTACTTAGCGAAAGTGCTTACTGTGTGTTTTTTACAATAAATATTTTATGAATTTCAACGTCCTGGTGGTACTTGGCTGCTTCGTTGTTATCACTACTTTGTTTTACATTATTTGTTTTATAAGTATTGTACTGTATTTTAAATTGAGATGATGGATTTTAATAAGTGTTACATATACAATGAAATGTGTTTAACAGCTTCTATTGGTGTTCTAACAAAGGGGAGGGTATGTACCTTTAAAAACATTTGGCACCTTTTTGAAGGCTAAGGGTATTTAAACAAATGACTTTCAGTTATTTTTATCTACTTGAAAAATCCCAGCATTTGGCAGGGTGAAAGTGCTTGTGATTTGAATTGTATTACAATAAATGTATTTCTAGCCAATCTCAGTGTGCCTAGATCGTATTTTCTATTTGAAGTTACTAGTACCTACGGTTTCCACTGTTCTTTGATTAAAGTAAATATAAGTGGAAGAAAAAGTTAGGGTCAGTTTATCTAGTTAAATAAGATACTTACTGACTGATGTCTGTAAATTTCCCAGAATGAAAATATGAGGCATGGACTTTTCCTTTAATGAGACCTGACCATAACAGTGCTCAGAGGGTGAGTAACAATTGTTACATACCTCTTAATAAAGTGCTGTTATGGTCAGGGTCTAGATCTACAGTAGGTCTTTACAGGTTTGTCTTTTTTCCTGTTTTGCAACGTAATAGTGGCACCTCATGAATTATATTTTATTAATGCAGCAAACTTACAAAATGTGACTGTACAACCACATAATTTGATGTAGATGTTTAAATTAGTTTGAAATACCAATAAAATGTTTTTAAATTAAATCCTATTACAGCTGTCTTTTAAGAGTAGCCCCAGTCCATCCTATCAATAACAAGATGCATCTGAAACTCAGCTTTCTAAACCGTGACATGTTTGAACTGTAAACCAATAAAACTCTAGCTAAACAAATCGTCTGTCTATAAAAGGAAATGACAGCTCACAGCTGTAATTATAACCTTCATTGATTTGTTTTCTCACAGGTTCATCAAGCCTATGTCAAGCACAATACATCAGCAAATGCACAATAAAAAGCAACATGTGAGGTACAAGAGCAGAAAAGATGCTCTGACAAGAGTTTTCTTAAAGGGATGAATTTGCAATCACTAACAGCTTAAGTATAGCTGAAATATCAATGTATGTTCCAGGGATTTTTTTTTATGCTATAATATACACACTACATACAACAAAAATGTCTTGCTCTGTGAATATGTGCTGGTGCAAGTTAGCTTATAAATTAAATTAAATAGCAAGTTATTATAATTTTGTAGCATCTTTAGGTACAACTAGTTTAATTTATTGTCTTCTTTCTTGACCAGGTGGGTAGACTGGTCCTCAAACCATTTTAGCCATGTACTTGGTGCAAGACATAAAAACTTACAATGGAAATTGAGTTTTTATTGATACAGAGTTAAATATTTGAATACTAATAAGCAAAGAGTGTCACATGGACAACATAGTGCAAAGGAGGATTACCACAGATAATAAAACATTATCTTATTATAACAATATTCAGCAGGGTACGTTGGAACTTCCCTATCCTCTTTGATAAGTGCCATGGGATTTTTTACATCCATAATAACTGCTATCACATCAGGCATCTAGGGCTTTGTGTTAGCATCTCCTGCAAAGGATGCAAGAACAAAAGTGTAGCACCCTTTTATGTTGCACTGCAGTGCCAGTTACTGGAAAATGAGGCCACACACCTGGTCTAGAAATAGAAACATACTCAGTGGCAGAATATCATAGGGGTAATTCAGGACCTCGGTTCCGGGGGACCTATGGCTTGCTGGCTACCTACTATACTCTAACTGAGCTGTTGTGTTACGTTCAGCATAGCTAACTGATTCTAGTTGGGTACCTGCTGAACATAATGGACTAACAGACAATTACATGTTGTTGCAATGTGACACCTACCAACTGCCTGCTGTAGAGGAAGCCAAATTACACCACCTGCTACAGCATTAGTATGTGCTTGCACAAGGCTGAACAATGCAGAACAGGACCATTGACATACACCAGTACATATGTCTTCTTTAGCACCATTTAGATGAAGGTGTAACTTTCCCATCCTGTCTTGTATGTTGTCCCCGTAGAATAGCAGACCGTATGCTCTCACAACATGTTCCTACTTAATTATCTGTATCTATTATATACACCAGTGAGTGTTCAGTTTGTGGCACAAAGCTTACACCACTCAGCAGTGCATCGCTGTGAATCCTTGCCTGTGTCTTAATAGTAAACACCAAGTTACCTTTCCCTTTTGTAAAAACTAAACATTCCCTTTGTTAGACTACTGAGCTAGAAGTGTTTCATTTACAGTGAGATCTGTGCACAAGTTCCTGCTTCTTGACCTTCACAACACATGATGGAAATCCACAATATTTCATGTTGATTATGTTGAATATACAGAATTATTCAGTTTATCATAATTTTATGTCTTCTTATAGCTATCTTTTTACTCATTACTGCTTTAGCATTTAGTGCAAACAAGCTTTGCAAAAAACTTTATAAGAATTCAGTCCTTTGCCCATTTGTATTTGTTATTAAAAGTGTTTTCCTCTTTCTGTATGCAAAACTCTTGGGAGGCAAAAATCTGAAAAGTGCTATTATATCAGTCCCCTGCCAAAACATGCACATACAGTTAAATAAAAATGCAATGTAACTATAGTAAGTTTTTTTTATTCAAAAAATTTTCAGAATCCACTCAAGTATACAGCTATTGATAATCATGTTTTATAGAGTTCGTCATAAATTTTATAATCATACCTCCAAGGTAGTTTTGGTATTATTCTCTGTGTTATTCATTGTGCATTCATGTTTACAGCATCCAGTTGTGATCATCATGTGGAAAAAAATTGTCCCTAGTTAGCTACAAATGTTGTTTCATTTTCCATATATTTATTTATTTATCTTGCTTATCATTTCACTTACAAAAGCTGATCCCTGAAGCTACATGCTGTTTTTCTGATCATTCCCCTCTTTTCTGCTAAACAGCAGCTCACAATAACATGAAGTTTCTCATTTGAAACCATCAAGCTGGAAGACATGCTTGGTGACAGTTTAATTTTTTATCACTGTGAGCAGGAAATCACAGAGTGAGGGAAAGTTTGATTGCTTCTAGAAAGATATATAATTAGCTTGTACATCAGTGAACCTGACTTGGATGAAAAGGTGTGCCAGTCATAGCCTATGCCTGCATCTTTAAGTACCTCAAAAACATATAATTTGAAAAAAGATAATTTGAAATATGCTAGTTTGTCTTGTCAAGAATGATATTTTCATTATTGTGCAGAGAGAATATATGTAATTCATCTTAATAAAAAAGTTACATAAATATAGACTCTGACCTATACAGGGTTGGAAAAATATAGTAAAAATATTATATGTTCTGTTATATGAATCTGCTTTATCAGTGCTACAGGTGAGTTGTATTACATAAAAATGTTTCTCTTACTCATTGAAGGCATAATCTGACTAGCAATTAGAAAACAAAGATGAGTCAAAGGCAAGTAGTTAACTGTGGTACAAATGAGATAAAAGGAACAAAAAAGGAACAATACACTGCTAAGGCTTGGTACAGATCAGTAGATGAGCTCAGGTGTCAGATACATTTGATAGCAAAATTGGTACCCTCACTATCTTCCACACCACAGATCACAGGCCTGTCAGTAATGCCTACTAATGAAACAGCAGACACACAAATCCTTTGCAGGTTTTGTGAAAGCACAATAGCGGAAGAAGTGTTTATGGGTGGCATTCGTGATCATTACATAAATGCATTAAGGCAATCAGCACTGTTTCTGCATTAGCGCAGCTATGCCACTATTCATACAGGCCATTTATGCCTATGTGCATGTGCAATGGCCTCGAATAAACACATGCAAATGACACAATAATGAGATGATAATGAGAAATGATCTAAAACTCCACATGCTAATAAGCTCTCTCTATGTTTGCAGATTATAGACATATTTTGATGCATTTCCGTGCCGTCTGCAGTTATGCTATAAAAGGTGGAATCTCACATGTTTTATCTACTTTGCATTTGATGAAGATGCTCTCTCTTGCTGCTGCCTTTGCCATTTCCCAGTGCGACCTGCTAGTCATGGCCTAACCAAAAACTTGTGCGCCCAGTGGTACTTACCATCCAAAAAAGTGATGATATAGACAGAGAATAATTCATTGTAATTTTGAAAATCAGGAAATCCATGATAGGTTCAGAGTGTTCAAGGATGTTGTAAGGGTCTTAGTGAGCATTTATGGCCAACACATAGGTACTGAGGGTGCATGGCCTCCTTTCCCTTCTGGATACTAAGGTATGTATATCCCTCACTATACTTGCCATAGGGACCTTCAAGAGATAGACTGGGACATGCTGAGTATTTCTCAGGCTTCTGCCTTGAGGATACTTCAACAGTTACTGGATGTTTTCTTGGCACATTTTGGTCAGTTTCCCAGTGTCACCTCAGGACCAAGCCCCAACAATGCATGCCATATAGCATGGCACGTTTCCCTGAGGTGGTCGGTGTGATAAACTGCACCCATGTAGCCATTAGGGTCCAGTCAGGTGCACAGGGGGAGAACTACCACAATAGGAGGGGGTATCATTACAGCAACTGCCAGGTAGCATGTGATGCATGGGTGTGCATCACCATCGTATCTACTCAGCATCCTGGTAGCACACAAAATTCTCATATCTGGCACACTAACACACTCTACCACCTTTTCCTGTGTACAAGGATACCCCACGGTTATCTTGTTGCTAAGTGAAAATGTAATTTTTATCATCTAAGTAGTTATTCTTATTAAAATGTATTGCTTAATACTACTTTTAGTTTGTCATCCCCTTTTCTCTTTTTTGTTCTGTTTTTCAGGTGATGCAGGATATCCAGTGGAGCCACACTTCATGACACCTGTGAGAATTCTGATAGAACTTCCAGAATACAATGTTAATACAGCCCTATTCCAGACCCATATTATCATCAAGAGAGTGTTTCACATGCTAGAAGCCTGTTTCCAATGCCTTGATGTGCCTGGTGTGCCCTTCTTTATAACACAGCTACTGCATGCAGGATGTTTACTGCCTGTTGCATTCTGTACTCTTGATCATGCACTGGTCTGTTGGCGAAGTGACCCATGCTGTCACTGCACCTCCCAGTGCAGGTCCTACTATGAATAATGATGGCCAGCTGACAAAAGTAGCAAGGGACCCCATGCAGCAGGTGCACAGGTTAAGTAGCATCATCTATTCTGGGACTATGGACCACAACATTTAGTTTAATGTCTCCTTTCTTAGAAAATGCACATAGCTCTCCATGCATGAATTATACTCTATATGTGGGCTATGCTGTGTGCTACATGGCCTACTGTCACTATTCATCAGACATTCCCTCTTATCTTTAAATATTTTTCCACTACAGTTATTGATATTATCGCTTGTAAAAAGTTATGACTTTCTCTTCACTGAAACATGTTCAATTATTTCTAATAGCATTATGTAAGGGATAGTTTCTATTATTTTCTGCTTTGCTGAAAATATTTTGCTGAAGCATTCAATAAACATCAGGAATGGAAATTTATCAAAAAATGTCATTTGAGTAGTTTGCAAAATTGTGTGTATTACAGTTTCTAAACTTGCATTTGCATGAGGTCATACCTTGGACTGGAGTGGAAAATGTGTTTTTTTTTCTTCTTTTTAAGCAATGCTTCTCTAGTTTTACCTTTGACATATTAAAAATGATTTACAGTTCTTTATTAACGTACTGCACATCAGATTAATTCATTATGTTATACACAATAACATGAGCTCAGAAATAGCAGTGATCCTTTATGCAGTGTTGAGGGTGAAGTGGCAACATGTTATGAGGTGTGTGATCCTGTCATTAAACTTGGCATCTGTATGCTACTTTCCTTAGGCCTGTTTTCAACACAAATAAATCATGATCTGAATTCAAAAACATTTATGCTACTGCAAATCCAACATTAGCCAGTTAAAAGTGTGTAGTATTAAAATAGCAATGTCCTCAGATGCATGCTAGTATTGCAAACACTTATCATTACACAGCCATCTTATGCTGTTGCTAACAGGTCAAACTTCTTCCGCCAGCACTTTTCTGGTTTTATACTACCATAACTTTTTATTCAAGAGTGAGAAATTTTGTTTTACAGTGCATCAGCATATATCCTCACAACCCAATGCATTGATGTAAATGCAGTACATCAGACTTCACTCACACAAAACTGTGTACTAATATCTTATACAACATAATGTATAAATGCAAAATAAATAAATAATATATATATATATATATATATATATATATATATATATATATATATATATATATATGTATATATTACAACATTTATCTTTCATACTGCCATCAATTGTCCTTACCCATACACTTTCAGTACTACTGTCATGAATTTCGGGTCTATATCAAAATTTCGAAGAAGTACAATGCCGAACGTCAAAACATTGAACCCACAACATCGAATGTTAAACATAGTGAAGCCCCGGAACATCTAAATCTTACATAGGACAAGATTTCGGTGGGCCGTTCTGTGGCTTTACTATTTACTCCACTGTGGGTGTTACAGAGTTACAGACCTTAGGGTTAGGGTGTTGGTTAAGGTAAGTGGAAAGTTAGTAATGTATGTATGGTGTAGTGTAGGGTTGGGTTTTGTTAACTGTATGTGTGTGTATTTATTGCTTTGTTTGTGTATAGTTTCGTAGGTTTTGTTTGCGATAGTTACGGACCTTACGGTTAGGGTGCGGGTTAAGGTAAGTGGATAGTTAGTAATGTATGTGTGGTTTAGTGTGGGGTTGGGTTTTGTTAACTGTATGTGTGTGGTTTATTTATTTTGGTGTGCTTGTTTTGTGTGTATGTTTCTCGGAACAGCAATTTTTTTCCCTGGGAAAAAAAAATCGCTATTCTGAGCATTCAATGTTTTCAATATTAGAAATTCCAAGTTCAAACGTATGGTGTTCGACATTTTGGAATTTTGAATATATGATATAGACCCATGAATTTCCATTTATGAATAACACATAAGCATTAAGATAAATAAGTGAATTTCACAGTTAAATCAATCAAAAATACATTTCTTCTCATAACAGTTGCTCTAAAAACTAAATAAGTACTTTTTGCCAACAGTTTATAACTATACTGCTATTTTTATTTTACATGAGAAATTTTGCTCTTTCCCAAAATACTTGCTGCCTAACTCAACTGATCATAACAAAATGTGGTGGCATTCGCATAAAATCAGGTTTATTTACACATTTTGTATGCAGTTTAGGCTGAATTATGTTTATCTCTATGAATCACAGTAATATGTGAGTAAGTTTGTCAACAGATGGACATAAATAGACTTCCAGTTGTTATGGACTAGCTCTGCTGAGCAACACTGAGCCAAGTTGGTCTTAGGAATCAGTGAACAGGCCTAACATATCTCAACTCTTCCTATGCTTAAAAAAGAAAAATGGAGTCAACAACATTTAGGTTACATAATCATGAAGTCTAATCAATGCCCGTGCTGTAAACTGTGACACATCTTACCACCTCAAACCACTTAGAAGTTTCTATTACAGCAAAGTGACACCAACTGCAAGAGTTATTTATAAAATAAAGTGAAAAAAGTTGTTAATTATTGCACTACATAGTAGTTTGCAAAATGAGTATTTCATCCAGAAACAAGGAGTTCATAGCATCCCTGTACTCCTCCCTTATCAGACCCATTTTCCAGTACAATGCCCCCTTCAGCATGTACCTTGCCAAGCACAATGAGTAGTGCATACCTTTAAAGTTATTTGTGCAAATAAAGGTTAAAACATTACTGTGTAGAAACAAAACAGATATAAGCAATTGACAACATGATGTAATAACTGAATTTCATTTGTCATAGCAAAAAAAAAATTATGTACATCAATCCCTCTGAAAAATCGCCATATCTATCTGACAAAGCAGTTTGGTAAAACCAAACTTGCCCCTAAGAGCAGTTCCATCTGTAATGACCCTACATGGTAGCTGAGCTTAGTTATGGTGATAACACACCCCAGAGGATGTGAGTGTCACCCTCTTCAAATGGTGGCAGTACCTGTGAATGTACGAAGATGAGCTCCAACCTTTTTTGATAAGGACATAGAAATCATACTCTACCTCTTCCATGAGTTGTTCCTGGACAAAATTAAAACTGCAGTACCTGACACTGAATGGAAAAAGGCTTACATCTGGCAAGAGTTGGGTGAACACCTGTCATCCATGACAGGGATCACCTGCTCTGAGTCTGAGTGCTGGCTTAGTTATGATGTCCTGCAGAGGCATAGGCCTTACCTACTGGCTGAGTGGTTAGCCCAGGTTAGGGGAAAAAGGTCAGAGTCTAACAGTATTTTAGCATTTAATTTTTTAAACTTTACCTAAAATATGCTTGAAAAAATCTACATAAATACTGTATAAATGCAGTTAAATGCAAGAAGAAAGGTATGTGTATGTGCAAATATTTATCTATATATAATACAAAAGGTATAAAAAAGCATAAACATATTTGTAAACAGAAATGTAAAAGTATACAAATATTGCATTCTTATGTGCACATAATATAGTATACATATTATAAAAGTTTAGATTTGTAGAAGTATACATATAAAAATACATGCGTGTGTGTGTGTGTGTGTGTGTGTGTGTGTGTGTGTGTGTGTGTGTGTGTGTGTGTGTGTGTGCATTTATATATATATATATCAGGGAGGGACACAGGTGGGATTCCAGGGGTATATTTTTTGTTTCCCATCCAGTCGCCCAGGCTCCTCTTAAAGAGGGCTAGACAGGTACTCTGCTTGATATGGAGAGGGAGTCTATTCCAAAGATGGGGGAGTCTTTGGGACACAAATCTATCCCACCAACAAGTTCTATTAATGTTACAGACCAGGCTAAGGCCTTGCATGTGGGTTCCATGAGTGGAGTTTGTCTTACAGATATGCAGCAACTCCATCAAGGCGGGGTCTGAAATGGCCATGTATGCCAGACACAGGTCACCTCTTTGAGCAGTCTGCATGAGACTGAGTAGAGGAACAGGGCATTTAGCCTATCTGTATAGGATAGGTGTTTGAGACCCTGGATTTTCCTGGTCAGGAACCTCTATGGTCTCTCCAACTGCTGCATGTGCTTGGCAAGGTACATGCTGAAGGGGGCATTGTACTGGAAAATGGGTCTGATAAGGGAGGAGTACAGGGATGCTATGAACTCCTTGTTTCTGGATGAAATACCCTTATTTATGAGGTGGGCCATGTAGAAAGCCTTCCATACAATGGAGGCAATGTGGTGGTCAAAAGTCAGGTTGCTATCAACCTGGGTGCCCAATTCCCTCATGACTGATTGCATGCTGAGTACATTGTTATTAATATGATAATTAGTGGGGATGACATTTTCCCCAAAAGGGATAACGATGCATTTTTTGGCATTCAGTTTGAAGCCATGCTTCTGACATCAGTCATTAGTTTGGGTAAGGCCCTCTTGGAGGATGTTCACATCACTAGGGGAATTTAAGACAGCACCCAGCTTGCAGTCATCTGCAAACTTGGTCAGCTACAGACCACTGGTTTTGGCTTGCACCTCAGAAAAGTATATCCCAAACAGTAGAGGCCCCAAGACCGATCCTTGAGGTACGCCACTCATTATGGATCTACTACTAGAGGTGGCTTCCCCTACTTTGACTGAGTGGGTTCTATCAGTGAGCCAGTTAGCTACCCATCTAGTAACATATGAGTTAATGCCTAGCTGGGAGAGTTTATCTATTATGCCTGAGTGGGAAATAGTGTCAAAGGCTTTGGCTAGGTCAAGGTAGGCTGTGCACCACATTCCCCTTGTCCATGGCTTTGATGACTGTTTCAAAGAAGTCAACCAAGTTTAACAGACATGATCTTCCTTTGACAAAACCAAACTGTGTGGGGTCAAGCGTTTGGAGGTTGTCAATGTCCTTGTTTATAAGGTCCATGATAATGCATTCCATGGCCTTGCAGATCAGGCTAGTTAGGCTGATGGACCTATAATTGCCTGGGTCAGTGGATGCTCCACCTTTGTGCAGAGGGATGACAGTTGCTATCCTCCATTCAGCTGGGATGGAGCCGGTGCTCAGGCTTTGGTTGAATAGGGTGTGTAATGGAGCTGACAGCTCATGCCTGAGTTCATATAGGATACAACCAGAGATGTTATCGGGTCCCATAGAGACTGCATTTTTTAACCTTTGAGAGGGCATTAAGGACCTGCTTTATCATAAAAGGAAAACATTGCTGTCCAGGACCAAGAAGGAGCATGTGCCTAATTGGAAGCAATCTCTCCTTAGCCTGAACAAGCAAATAAGAGCACTAGTGAAATCCTGCAAAGCAAACTTCAAGTCTAAACTGGCCACGTCTACTAAAGACAATCATAAGGCCTTCTTTACACATGTCTGTAATCTCAATGGAGGCACCCAGATCTGCTCAGAACTGGTGGTCAAGGACACCACATACACAAACTCTGTAGATATAGCTAACCTCCTGGCAGACAGGTTAAGTGAAAGCTTCACCCCTCTGCCCCCCCATCAGTAAAACAGGAATCACCCGTACCTGCCCCCCTCCCCTTATCTCTAGGGAGCAAGTCA
>NC_056748.1:1019204808-1019274808 GCF_019279795.1 Protopterus annectens | reverse complement strand
GATGCTCTTCATTACTGTAAATTTAGTAACATGGTGTTTTCCTAAATAGGGTGATTATGCAAGGTGGTAATTTTCTGAAAGATTTACAATGAACTGTGTAATCATAGTTTACTGTTCTGTGAAACGGATCAATCAGGAATCAGAAATTAATGATGACACAAGGCAAATGTTAAAAATTATTTTAAGTCCTTTACTGTTTAAATATAAAATTATTATTTAATGTCACATAAGTCAAGTTCACAGTGAATTCTATGACTCTGGAATGAATTTTAAGCTTTACTATTCACAGTAAAGATAAAATGCGCTAAGATTATAGATGTACTGTCTTCTTATCCCACAAGTACTTACCATACAAGTTGATTAGCACATTACAACCATCACAGTGTCTGGCAGTATATCAGAAAACATTAAGCCAAAATGTTTGTTAAGAACTCCATTCTGCAGCACTAGGATTTATTTCTTCAGTTTCAGTTTGCGCTGTGTGTGATTCTGACAAGTCACTTGAAGTTTTATCAAACCTCTCAACCTGCAGCCATTGGAAGCCATTGGTACAAAAGTCCTTGAAAAGTAGGTATGCATAGCCAATAACCTGGATATCTAATTAGCATAAAAATGTAATACTACATAGTACATAACTCTTCCTATTTCCAGTAGGAATGTGGGCTACCATTCAGAAATATGTTTAAAAACAATGAGAATAAAGTGATGGAAAAATGCAATCACATTAGCAAAAAGACAGCACAGAATCTGTTGACTTCAGTGAAGTGCATTCCACAATTCTAATAAACAAGGTCATTTATTTTTGCTTCTGAAAAAGGAAGTTGTCAGGTTTGAGTGCTCTGTCTTTATATTATCTGTAGCACTTGTATGCTGGTCAAGTATGTTTTTCTGTGTACTAGATGACTTCTGATTTCACTTGTTATGAGGGGGATTTAGACAAATATGCGAAGGGGTAAAAACATTCTGAAAATAAGGACATACCTCCAAAAACTGGTACATCATCCCCTGCTGGGTAAAATCAGATCTGAAAATAAGAACATTCTTCCAAAATAGCAGCAATTAAGAGGTATGAGTTTTATGACTTTCAGATCAATATTGCAGTGAGGCAATTGTGGCTAGCAGGTTTACTTTCTTAACAAATATACATTAAATGTTACTCATAAAATACTGCCTGGCAACTAAGAAGCTTGTAAGGTAATCATTAGAAGTATCAAATCCAGGAATGCTGTTTTCAAAAGATTAACAAAACTGCATCTTTTTTATACAAAAAATATTTTTATGAAGGAGATGATAGATGAAAGCTAATCAATCTTCACTGACTAGTGCACCTATGCCTTATGCAAATAATGTTCCCATCAGTTTTGCCCTTTGCTATCCATTGCCCACATTAATGTCCTTTATACCCTGTTTATATACATGACATCAGGGCATTCCACATCCCCTATTCTTTCTGTGTGACAAACTACAGCCAAGATTCAGAAAGTTTATCAACAGCATTTAGACCTTTTTGCTACTGGTTAAAGACATTTCTGATTCTTAGACCATGTACTGTAAATCAAGTACATGAAATTATTAAATATGACAATAAACACAAAACAGCTGTATGCAGACAATCACAGTTTGCTTAGATTGCAAACGGTTTATAATTATGATTGCATTAAGTTTTGCATAACAATCACTTATTTAGTTCAGATCTTTCATGTCCTTAACAGTTTCAAAGGATTTGTAGTCAAAGGGCTCACTGAATTTCTTGCAGGTTGAAACTATGTGAAAACTCATATCCTGTGATCTTAATATATTCTGCATAAACAATAATGTTTATATAGTGCATTTTTAACTCAAATTCCTTCATGTATGCAGTGATTAACAATGATTAACAATGAAATATGACTGACTGCATGGTAGTACCCAGTATGCATGCACTCACCTGCATACACCCAGGAAACTTTATGCACCCAGTATGCATACACTCACCAGCATACAGCCAGGAACTGTCATGTGCCCAGTATGCATGCACTCACCAGCATACAGCCAGGAAATGTCATGCACTCGGTATGCATGCACTCATCTGAACACAACCGGGAAACGTGATGCACCGAGTATACATACACTCACCCACATACAGCCAGGAAACATCATGCACCCAGTATGCAAACACTCACCCATATACACCCAGAAAATGTCATACACCCAGCAAGCATGCACTTACTGCATGCAGCCAGGAAACACCATGCACCCAGTATGCATGCACTCATCTGCATGTAGCCAGGAAACGCCACGCACCCAGTATGCATGCACTCATCAGCATACAGCCAGGAAATATCATGCACCCAGTATGTATGCACTCACCTGCATACATTCAGGAAACATCATGCATCCAGTATGCATGCACTCGCCTGCATACAGCCAGAAAATATCATGCACCCAGTATGCATGCTCTCACCCATATACAGCCAGGAAACGTCATGCACCCAGGATGCATACACTCACCCACAGAGATCCAGGAAACACCCTGCATCCAGTTTGCATACATTCACCCACATACAGCCAGGAAACGCCATGCACCCACTATGCATGCATTCACCCACCTACAGGCAGGAAATATCATGCACCCAGAATGCATGTACTCACCCACATACAGCCAGGAAACGTCATGCACTCACCCGCATGAAGCCAGGAAACGCCATGCACCTAGTATGCATGCACTCACCAGCATACAGCCAGGAAACGTCATGCATCCAGTATGCAAGCACTCACCCGCATACAGCCAAGAAAAGTCATGCACCCAGTATGCATGCACTCACCTGCAAACAGCCAGGAAATATCATATACCCAGTATGCATGCACTCTCCCATATACAGTCAGGAAACGTCATGCACCCAGTATGCATGCACTCACCCATATGCTGCCAGGAAATGCCATGCACCCAGTATGCATACAGTCACCAGTATACAGCCAGGAAACATCATGCACCCGGTATGCATGCACTTACCCACATACAGCCAGGAAACCTCATGCACGCAATTTTCATACCATCACCCAAATAGAGCTAGGAAACATCATGCACCCAGGATGCATACACTCACCCACATAGAGCCAGGAAACACCCTGCACCCAGTATGCATACATTCACCCACATACAGCCAGGAAATGTCATGCATCCACTATGTATGCACTAACCAGCATACAGCCAGGAAATGTCATGCACCCAGTATGCATGCACTCACCAGCATACAGCCAGGAAATGTCATGCACCCAGTATGCATGCACTCACCTGTATACAGCCAGGAAATGTCTTGCACCCAGTATTCATACCATCACCCACATAGAGCCAGGAAACACCCTGCACCCAGTATGCATACATTCACCCACATACAGCCAGGAAACGTCATGCACCCAGTATGCATGCATTCACCCGCCTACAGGCAGGAAATATCATGCACCCAGAATGCATGTACTCACCCGCATACAGCCAGGAAATGTCATGCACCCACTATGCATGCACTAACCCGCATACAGCCAGGAAATGTCATGCACACAGTATGCATGCACTCACCAGCATACAGCCAGGAAATGTCATGCACCCAGTATGCATGCACTCACCTGTATACAGCCAGGAAACGTCATGCACCCAGTATGCATGCACTCACCCACATACAGCCAGGAAACATTGTGCACCAGTTTTAATGCCGGAGAATTGTTGGTCAAGATACCAGGGAATGCACCTTTTGCAGGAAGCATTTAGTACCTTAGATTATTTTTCTTTAGCTTGAGTACAATAACCTGGAAAGTACCAGTGCTGCTACAAGAGATCCAAGTTTAGCATCTTATTTGAAGAACTGGTCAATCCACTGGTACCCCCCCCCCCACACACACACACACACACACGCACACTTGTACAGCAGTCAAATAACTGCATTTTGAAGTAGTTTAAACCAGGGACTACACCCTATGACTTTAATGTTAAGAAGTATTTGCATTACTATCGTGTGCCATACTGATAAAGTAATGGGCCAAGTAATTCACATAAAGTCCAGATTTCATGGTTGCAAGTTATTCATATAAAGCCCAAAATTATTTGTTCCACAACTTTTTTTATTCTGTGATCCTTTAATCAGAATACTGTCCCTTGCCTT
Source organism: Protopterus annectens (assembly GCF_019279795.1). NCBI lineage: Eukaryota > Metazoa > Chordata > Ceratodontiformes > Protopteridae > Protopterus > Protopterus annectens. The sequence goes on along the minus strand of NC_056748.1, from coordinate 1,019,270,672 downwards.
TTCAGGACTTGATAACTGTCTGGTTAAGTCACTTGTTCACAGTCACAGAGTTGGCAAATGAATGGGAAGGAATCAAACCCTGCACCATTGGCATAGGAAATACCTCATTACAGTACTCCTTGCTAACTGCCACACCACAGTAAAAAGAGTGCATATTTTTTTCTAAATCCTTACTGAATACCCTCCCAATAAATCCATCAATTTGAAACTTAAATTATTATTTTTCATTCCTTTACCTTCACAGATAACAACAAAAATTGTAATTCTTAAAACATGTTCAATAGATCAGGTTTGTGCAAAGTCTATCACCAGTAATAATGGCGTACTATACCTGGTGATGTTATTACATATAAGAAAATTAAAAATGCATTCAATTACCTCCTCTAAAGCATGGATGGGGTATTAGGAGTGCTGTACTACACTTGCTCCATGCATTGGTTGTAGGATGATCTACGGGGCCCCTGGAGGAGTAGGCTGCACCATCCACCTGCTAGCTGTGGAGACTGCTATCCTGACATTTGATGATGCAGTTTCAGAATCTGGTCAGTGCCTTATTAATTTGTAGTCTATATCTTTAATAGAATGAGTAGGATAGAAGGAACCCCTCTTAACCCTATATTGAACACATTTATGCACCTAAACTTAAACGTATGCGTGTGAAACTCCATGATGTGCCTATACAAACCATTTGTCTGTACTTTCCTTTTTATTTCTGACCTGTGTTCAATTACACATTTTTTTAACTTCCTTATCGTCTTTCCTACATAGAATGCCGTACATTGTGTACATGTTGCTAAATATACTAATTTTGTCGTATTACAATTTGCTTTACAATAAAAACTAAACGTTTCCTTAGTAACAGGATGTTTAAAACATTCATTTGATTCAAAAATATCTACGCAACATGTACAATTATGGCATTTATATGTTCCCACTCTACTTTGCGACGTCACTTCTTCATTCTTAAAATCTTTGTAACACAACATCTGTTTGAGTGTCTGATGGTTTCTATAGGCAAATCTGGGTTTCAAACCTATCAAGTCCTTTATTTCTGGCATTGCCATTAGTATTATCCAATTTTTTTCTATAATTTTACATACTTCCTTCGTATTCCCATTGTAAGTAGTTGCATATCTCACAATACTACTACTTTTATTTGTTTTTTGTAAGGCCATTTCCTGTGTCGATTCTAATATAATATTACTAAAGGTGGGTCTATATCTATCCTTCCTCCCTAAAAATACCTCGTTGTATATACTAATAATACTCTGTAACGGATAACCATTCTTTATAAACTCTTCCTTCATTTTATTAGCTTGATCTATAAAATTATTGTCTTCTGTATTTAATCTACTGACTCTTCTTAGCTGTGATTTAAGAATTCCCTTAAATGTATGCGGAGCATGCATACTACTCCTTTTTAAATACCTAGCCGCATGTACTTCTTTCTTGTACACCATAGTTTCCACTTTATCTTATTTCCTATACAAATTCACATCTAGGAACACTATATTCTGGGATGAAAAATTAATCTTAAATTTCAGAAAACTAGTGGTGTTGTTTAGATATTTAACATAACTTTCCAATTCTGCAAATGTTCCACTCCAAATAAAAAAACAGTCGTCCACAAATCTACAATAACATTTCACATTACTATTGAGCATATTGGTATCACTTAAAACATACTATTTTTCCCAGTGGTACAAAACTAAATTCGCAAAAGTGTTCGCCACAGATGTGCCCATGGCTACACCTGTTATTTGCTGATATGGAACGTTATCAAATAGAAACATATTTTTGGTCAACACTAATTCAAGGAGCAAACAGATATTTTCAATTTCACGTGGTTGTAAAGCTGATTCTACAAACAGTAAATTCCTTATTGCTTCCACCCCATAATCTATGGGAATGACAGTAAATAATGACACTATATCAAGCGTTACAAACAAATAACTATAGTTGGTTTCTTTTTCATACCACATATTGAGCTTTTGCAGGAAGTGTGTTGTATCCTTTAATAATGCTAGTACATTTAAATAAATATTTGGCCAGTACTTTCTGCAAATATTTTGATATAGGCTCAGTTATCCAGCCTTTACCTGAGACTATAGGCCTCAACGGCGGATCTTCCAAGGATTTATGGATCTTAGGTATTCCATAGATTTGTGGTACTTTGGGGCAAGATACTGTGAAATAATTAAATAGTTCTATGGAAATGTCTTGACTCAATTGCATGTCTTATATTGTCATATTTACTTGTGAAACATGTTTTTTTATTTCTACTAAAGTTATTCGTTTAAATGTTGTCGTATCTGCCAAAAAGTCCCTACATTTTTTCATATATTCTATCTTATCTATCACTATGGTTGCCCCACCCTTGTCTGCTTGTTTAATAATTATTTCATCATTACTTTTTAGCTGTAATAGGGCTTTATATTCTTTGTAGGACAAATTATAAAAATTATTCATATTCTTTTTGGCATATAGGGCTCTCAATTCCATTTCTACTATGTTCGTAAACGCCATTACCACTGGACACAGCTGTGGCATGAAAGTACTCAACCTCTTACAGCTATAGTCACTATCTATAGACTGTTTAAAAATCAATTTTAACGTTAGGTTCCTTGCAAATAATTTTACATCCGTTATTGCATTCACCACATTGTCTCTAGCAAACGGAATAAATTTTAAACCATTTTCTAGTAAATTGTAATGTTCTTCTGTCAAGCTTTCTTTTGACAAATTAATAGTACCTTTTTGCATTCACACCATTCCATCTACCGACGAGCTGTCTTGCTGGGCATTTTCGGGCTTTCGTTCTTCCTCTTTGCTCCTGATGTTGGCTGCTGAAATTGTCTTTGTACTGAGCCTTTCTCTGGTATCAACTTGTGTTGTAATACTACCTTTTCCGGTTGTTTCAAACGAAAAGGTAAAAAAGATGAAATCTCCGTTTGCTTTCTTCTTTCCTTTAGATCTGATTTTGATGTGACTTGTACTAGTTCATTGCTTGCTGGAGTGGTAGGTACCTCACTTGCTGACAACCCATTCGTAGTCATCTTGTTTACATCAATTACTTCTCTCAAATGATTCTGTTCACGTTAGCTATCCGTAATGGAAGCGAGACCAGATGTGCGTGCATCCTGATTGGTCGGCAGCTCTACCGGTGTTCGCGGCAACTCAAACTCATCTAGTTGATCTAGAGATTTAGGAATGACTTTTCTTTTAGTCACGCCCATCATATCATTTTTATTTTGATTGTTCATTCTTTTATATTCCACTCTCGGCCATGAGAAGATGTGGCCACTCTTAAAGTCCGCCAAATCACACTGCAGTTTATGTTTCTTTTTAGCTTCCAATCTATTATCTAGTGTTTGCACCCGATCAATGAAAGCTAGATACTGCTCATTATGATAGTCGGACACTAACATACTTGATATTTCTTTCTCATATTTTTCTATTTCCTCCATTAAATTCTTTTCCACACCTTCAAAGAACTTATTCATTAGTTTCATGTAGTTGGCGCTTAACTCCAAGTTAAGCTGCTGCCATTGTACCAACAGTTCTTCATATGTGTTACCATAAGAAGGCATTTTTAAAATATGGAGTCCACGTGGTATAACACCTAATTCCAAGTAAGCTAGAAAGCTTAACCTCTGCCATTGTAGTTGCTTGTAACTTTGAACCTTCTTTTCTAATACATTTAATAACTTGTTAAATTCTTCCAGACTTTGGTCAGCGGCTGCATCCTGGGGTATCATAGAGTTAGACTGCAATAATGGATTACTAGATTTAAGTAAAAGTCTTTTGATGGTTGTACTCATCCTGTAAATAAACGAATTCCAAGTTCTAATAGCAGCTGGCTTGTTCTCCTCCTTGAATGCTCATAGTGGCCCCAAACCAAACTATTACGAAATAAAAAGACTCTTGACAGGTTATAAAGTTCTTCAAAAATCACTCAGAAGTCACTAAAGACGTTAAAATTTAATCAGAAGCTTTCGGGATATCCACCCTTCATCAGCACATGTGACTTCTGAGTGATTTTTGAAGAACTTTATAACTTGGAATTCGTTTATTTATTTTATTTATATAGGATAGAAGGAAGCCATACATAGCATTTACTATTTGTGATGAATTTAGTAGCCTGACTCATAACTCTGACAGTCTTAATGTAGGAAAACTGAGGCTACTAATCACCGGACGGTTGTATATGACAGCATGAGGTCTATCAGGAGTTCAAGGTATTAGTACATACAGACTAGGGACTGTCATCACTGATGGTCTAAGTAGTCTGGCAGGAAGAGAGTTCCAGTCACTCACAGCATGGATGCCAATATGAAGAGATGGCAGGCAGAATATACTAATCTTTACTCAGAATGTAATGGGAATAAGAAAGATGCTCCATTTTTTGCTTGGAAGGATGAAAGAATCTGATCTTTATCAGAATGACGACAGAGTCAGGAGATTAAAGTGGAACAAGGAGAAAGATTGAGTATAGAAATGTAATCACTGCTGAGGGTGCCATGATGAATACTTTGCTGCTTCAACAGGTATAACGTTTATATCACTATATATATATATATATATATATATATATATATATATATATATATATATATATATATATATATATATATATGTATATATATATATATATATATATATATATATATATATATATATATATATATATATATATATATATATATATATATATATATATATATATATATATATATATATATATATATAGACACTCACACACACACACACACACACACACACACACACACACACACATATATATATATATATATATATATATATATATATATATATATATATATATATATATATATATATGGGTCTACCTTGTTTTGTTGAAAGCGCATTTCACTGAATTTGAATTCACCCTAACCAAATCATTGAAAGCGGGGGTGGGGGGCACAGCCCCCTACATTGGGGTGTGTGGAGGGTGTAGTTTGGTTTTATATTATATTTCACCAAAAGCTTCAGAACAATACATTTTAATCCATAGACATGCATACTTACAACACCAATGGCTAACTCTTTCCAGAAGACAATATATACCCAAACTAAGTGCCCACCCCCCAACTATATATACTAACTCCAGGATCGCACTACTGTGGGAAAAAGGGAATATACCTTTTACTTGCCTTTGTCTGGGAGCTACTACTGCCATTTTTCTTCTTGGACTGCTGCTTTGCTGCTTCTGTTGAAAGGAGAAACAGTTGGAAAAAACTCTTTTCTGTCTTACTCTGTGCTTTTCAATTGCATGTAACTGAATTGTGGCAGGAGCTGGGAAGTAGCATGTTTATGTAAGGTAAACAGAACTGGGCAAAGTTTACTCTTTGGAAGCTGGCAGTGCTCTGTCACTGCTACCCTGTGATTATCTTGGAGTATCCCTTCCCTACTATCTTTGCCCCTGTAAACCCAGTGTCTCTTGAGTTGTCTATCTTTTATATAAATTTGACTTAAAAAGCTCTTCCCAGTCTTATCTCATCTACTATGCAGGTAGGGACTAAAGGTGACAGTGCCTCAATTTACATCAAAAATAAATATACATTTAGACTGGTAAAAGAGAACAAAGCACTTGAGATTCTCCATATTCAAATTGCTGCAGGCAAATTTTCATGCCACTTCCTTGTAAGCTTTAGGTTCTCCTCTATGACCCAGGAAACCTATAATATGTATTTAAGCTTAATTAAAACAGTCATCATTGAAGTTAATAACATATTCATGGATGACTTTATTTATCCTGTTATTAACTGAGAATCATATGATACCAAACAAGCAGGCCCTTTTATGAAAACTGCCACCTATGCTAATTACTTCATCGATAAGACACCCTCAGGAGTTGATCTAGTTGTCAGGGATTTGGTAACATATGTAGACAGTAATCTGGCCTTTAAACAACATGTGGCCAAAGTAGTAAGAAAATAATTCTATGTCACCCAACTTATAAGTAGGGGCATGATATCCAGGTCCATGGAAGTCATAGTTGCTCTTTATTCAGCCCTTATCAGAGCCTTCATTGATTATAATACCCCCTTTGACATGTACCTGACCAGACATATGCAACATATGGAACACATGCAAAGGTATCCTACTAGGAGAATCCAGGGTATAAACAGACTGTCCTAAATAGATTCCCTTAAAGCCCTATCTCTGTACTCTGTCTGGTACAGGTTACTGAGAGGTGGTCTATGCCTGGCATACAAGGCACCCTCAAATCCAGCTCTGATGGACCTTTTGCACATCTGCAAAATGAACAGCATCAAAACCACAAGATTCAAGGATTTAAATTTTGCTTGTGGCATAAATAAGACATGTTGGTGAGACAGCCTCTGTGGATTCTCATGTTCTGGAATAGGTTCCCCATCTATGTGAAGCAGAGCCCATCTCTAACCCTTTTTAAGCATAATTTTGACCAATGGATATGGAAATAGGTAATTCCCCCAGTCTGGCTCCCATGTCGCTGATAGACAGAGGTAGATAGTAATGTCCAAACTAACATACTTCCCACATAACCAGTAGAAACTTCCTAACTAACATACCCTCTCCTAATAAATGCTCATGATATATAAGGACATAACTGGGTTGCATTGCACAGTTAGGCTTATAAAGGCCCTGGTGACTGTTATACCAGTATATACACATGAACATGAAAAACAGGTGGCCAAATAAACTACTGATTCATTATTACAGTCAAATCTAGCATGCCTTTGAATCTCTCTACCTGTGTGTTTAATGACAACATTCTGTCTCACATTAATAAATCAAGAATATTTACAGTCTAAACAAGGATAAGTACCAAACAGTCCAATGGTTGAATAATAACTTTAAAACAAACTCTTTTCCAAAAAATCCTTACTATTCCAATTTTTTGTATGTAAAGCAAGGTGAAGAGCCAACAACATCAACTAAATTCTTATTGGCGTAAATAATTTTCCAATTATTTACAATTATGTTTCTAGGACTTAAAGCATGCAAAATAATAGGAAGAACAAATGTATGAACATTTGCTACTCAGTTCTCTAGGTTTAGGGGTGTAACCACCTTTTAAATCGGTGAAAATTTGTGGTTCCTGAAACTTTAACTTCCAATATAATATTATCAAGCTTTTCTGTTACATAGCCATCATTTACAAATATATCTTTTAAGACTGATGTTTGAAATTTAAAGTCAGTGTCATTACTGACTAAGTTGTTCAGCCTTATAAATTGACCTCAAATGATGTTACCTTTTCATAAATGATGGATGTTGACTGGTTCTATGGAAATAATTATTAATGAAAGTCTTTGTTCTATAAATGCTACTGTGAAAGCAGCAATTATTTTTATAAATAGTGATGTTAAGATATAAGAAATTCAAGGTATGACCATTACCAAAAACAAAAAAAAATGTATTTTCATTCATATCATTTAAAATAATTGAAAATCTTTCATGTTACTATTCCAAATGAAAAAAAGTAATGTATATATTGCTTATAGAATGAAACATATTTAAAAAACAAATTCTTAACCAAAAATTGTGTTGCTACCAACTAAGTAATAAGTTGGCAAAAACAAAGCCATTCTTGGTCCTACTGGTATACCTTTTTGTTTGTGAAAAATAGACTCATGAAACATAAAAATATGTTTATAACTCCTAACAATCAATTTAGTGTTGTCAAATTTTATAAAATTACATAAATGATTTCCGACATAATGCCAATAGACTAGAAAATAGAAGTATATAAAGTATGCATATCCATAGGAATTAAAAATATCTAAATACCTTCAAATACATGGATTTTAATAAATTTAAACACACCCAAGAATCTTTTGAATAATTATTTTGAGCTACTGATTTAATACTGTGTAAATATGCTGAATGGCTTTCGTTTTACACTGACCTGAGGCTATAATGAGTGAAAAAGCTGGATCCAGGACATTTTGGGATGACTGACTTTAAAAAAAGTCATATAAACTAATATATCATTCTTATAATAAATATAATAAACTGTAATTTACACCTTTGTAACTAACCAAAACAAATTGTTCAGTAAACTCATTTAGAATAATCAAAATCATATAATAAATCAAAATTGTTTTTGTTATAAACCTCACTATCCATTGTAATAATAATGCCACTGCCTTTGTCAGCTTTCATAACTTGTATAGAATTGTTAGTGTAAAGCTGCTATAACAAGTTCCTTAATCAGTATAATTGCACCATATACTTTTAAGTTTGGCTCCATGTTTATTTATAATGGCATTTTCAAAAAAAATCTCCAACAGTTCTTAATGTACTGAGTAATGCTGGATTGGAAATACTTAATTTTCTAATCAGCAAACTGTTGTCATTACAGAAACACAAAGAAGTCCACTATGAATGGTTGTCACAGGGTTATTAATCTGCATAGACATATAACACAAACAAAGGGCTTTCGTAGTTTATGTTTACTAGAACTTCATAAGAAGAAACTGTTGTCATTGTTAAACTGTGAAACAGTGTTTAGAATATATTGTAAATGTAATATCTTAAGAAAGAATTGTTTAAACAATAAGAAGATTGACTATGTAACTAGAGTTGGAAATATTTATGAATGAGAATTTATATTAAAGTTTTATAATGTTACACAACTAATACTAGAGCCAGCTTAAGGAAGTAACATCATAGATATGTTAGGTATAGATAATCCTAGTATAATAATGAATATTCACATTTTTCCTCCTGTTCTGATCATTTTTCTTTTTCATTTGAAATAGCTTAACGTAAACCAAGAACTCGGAATAAACATAATTACAGTCTAGCTACTTATTATCAATTAAAGAATAATCTTTAGATTGAGAAGAGGTGGCTGAGACAGTTAGTGGGGGTTATTATAACACAGAAATGCTATTATATAATAGTGCTGAAACAGCATTTTATAGAACATTAAATATCAGGTATAAATTCCAAGTATGGTGGATTTACAATTTGACCAGATTAAATGAAAAATAATTTAAGGTGAACCAGCAATTATGTAAGTGGATGAGTCACTGACTTGCATTGTTAGATTTTTTTAACATTTTTGAAAGGACATTCTACACTTACTAATTTGTCAAGTTTTTATGATCATATCGCTAAATATGGGAATTAGTATGTATGTGACTTAGTCAGTCAAAGTGTTTGATTTCTTATCAACATTTTTGAAAGGACATTCTACACTTACTAATTTGTCAAGTTTTTATGATCATATCGCTAGATATGGGAATTAGTATGTGTGTGACTTAGTTAGTCAAAGTGTTTGATTTCTTATCATTTCATACCATTGATTTGGCAATAGAATAATTTAAGGTGAACCAGCAATTATGTAAGTGGATGAGTCACTGACTTAGGTTTAGAACATGAAGGGTTGTAATCTGAGAGAACAAATTATATCCTGCACTGGTGAGATCAGATTTTCCTCAGGGATTTGTGCTTGGGCCTTTGTAATATTGTTTTTGCCTCTATTACAAATAAAGATGACTCTGATTTTTTTTTTTAAATAATGATGATGATTTCATTAATATTAATAAATATTTACTATGCAGAGGTAAGTGGGCTAGCACAGCTGGTTTCTCATTTAGTGAAAAAAATTGTAATGCCATGTATTTTGGCAAACAACCACTAAGAAGATCTATAAAATACATTAAATATCAGGTATAAATTCCAAGTATGGTGGATTTACAATTTGACCAGATTAGATGAAAAAAAGAAAAAGAGAGCTTATTACATTTATCATAAATTCCCAAATCAGTTTAATAGAAATAAGTTATAGCTGAGGAGTAATGAACTATTATTAAAGATAAGAAATGAAAAATTAAAACATGAAACTTTGTTGGCAAATAATCATACAAACACCGAGACATTTTATAAATGCATCAATTCCTTTAAGAATGAATCAAATTATATTAACTCTATTTTTACAGATGGGTTAATGATTGATGATCTTTCACTAATAGCTAATAAAATTAATGAATTTGAGTGGGACAGATAGTATTCCTGGAATTTTACTTATTACAAAAGAATATCTACTGAGTATATTAACTAGAATATTTAACTTTATGATTAATTTTGTTTATGCACCAAACTTTTAGAAGGAATCAACAGTTAGTCCAATTTTTAAAGTTGGAGATAAGTTGGCTGTGCAAAAATTATAATCTTGTACGCATACTACCAATATTATGCAAATGCTTTGGAAGATGTGCTAACGAAAATTTCACTTTATAGAAGACAATCTTGCATTGTTAGATTTTGTTAACATTTTTGAAAGGACATTCTACACTTACTAATTTGTCAAGTTTTTATGATCATATCGCTAGATATGGGAATTAGTATGTGTGTGACTTAGTTAGTCAAAGTGTTTGATTTCTTATAATTTCATACCATTGATTTGGCAATAGAATAATTTAAGGTGAACCAGCAATTATGTAAGTGGATGAGTCACTGACTTAGGTTTAGAACATGAAGGGTTGTAATCTGAGAGAACAAATTATATCCTGCACTGGTGAGATCAGACTTTCCTCAGGGAATTGTGCTTGGGCCTTTGTAATATTGTTTTTGCCTCTATTACAAATAAAGATGACTCTGATTTTTTTTTTAAATAATGATGATGATTTAATTAATATTAATAAATATTTACTATGCAGAGGTAAGTGGGCTAGCACAGCTGGTTTCTCATTTAGTGAAAAAAATTGTAATGCCATGTATTTTGGCAAAAAACCACTAAGAAGATCTATTATCTGAAAACATTCTTGGGGGAATTTAATAAAGCCTACATGGTCTTTTTTTACATTGTAGCCATCGTAGCACACTGTTTACATGAAAGGTTTGTGATCCAGTAAGCATTGCTGAGCAGCACGCACAAGTGCACCAACACAGGAAGGTGAATCTCATGCAAATGCGAGTGGAGTGACCCAGCAAGCAGATAGGCAGCCCTGCAGACCCTGTATCATTCACCATAGTGTACATGGAAAAATTCCATGTACAGGATTTTAGACAGACAACAGGAGCTGTAAAAACACAGGTAGATACACAGAAATGAAATAGCACATACAGATATGAGCAAAACTATCCACTGTGTGTCCAAAAACTTAATGGAAATAAGTAAAAAAATGTTTTTAATGGTCTGGGTATGGTTACGCAGAGCCCTGCAGTGCGCAAACATGCTTTTATAAAAAAAAAAAAAAAAAAAGTAGTGGAAAAAACACATTTAATAGTATGTGACAGAAATGTATTATAGGACCCTATGTGGCAGTATCTGCAATGATGGAATGGTGCTGTTGTTTAATGAGGTATGGCCTGGAATCATGTAGTTTGCAGGCTGTGTGCACATATCACTATGCAAATGAGATGAGCTTACTGAATCACACAAATGGTATATGTGTCCGCATATCCCTTCCATGTAGAATCATGTTGCTATTCATAGAAGAGGTAGCTGACATCAAGCGGGGGGTGTCTGAGGACTTGTAAGCTCATTGGAGCTCAGCTGCACTTGTTTGCATGCCGCTGTGCTCAAAAGGGGTGTGTGTACACTGACTGCTAAGCTTTATTAACTTCAGGGCATGTGTTTCTGTGTGTTTGTGTGGCGTGCCACCATGCTGAGCATGACCTTTTAGGGGGGTGTGTACAGTGACTGATAAGCTCTGTTTACCTTTGTGGCATGTGTTTGCATGGTGTGTCACATTGCTGAGCATATCTAAAAGCTGTGATGTAATAATTACTTGTGACCCATGTTTAACTTAAACTAGGGCTAGTAAATGATGTTAATGATATACTAGGCAGGTAGAATGCATCATAGGTAGCCAATCACACAGGCAGCACCTACAGTAGAGCTCTATAAAGTATACATACACCATACTTTCTGATTTTTCACTCATACTGTGCACCGAGTACAGATTTGGGAATTTTAACTGAAAGAATGCTGGGAGCTGCTGCAGGTCTGCTACATCTGCATGTGATAGATGCCAAAGTCAATGTTGCTGTTGGAGCTGCTGACAATAGGCCTAGGGTAAGAAGGAGAAGAGTGTTCCTGCCCAGAGTAACCTTCTAGGAGCTACATGAGCTGAAGACTGTAGAGCACTATAGGGTGGACAAGGACATACTGCAAGAACTCACTGAGCTCTGCCGCCCTCAATTCAGACCCAGAGCTGACAGAGGGGAACCCATCCTAGTGGAAACAAAGGTATGTGTAGCCCTTAGGATAATAGCCACTGGTACCTTCCAAAGTCCAACTAGGGACATGATGGGGGTCTCACAGGCATCAGCATCCAGAGTACTCCTCCAGTTCCTGGATGGCATGCTACCATATGCCAGTGAGCATATTTAGTTTCCCCTCACCCCTGAGGTGTGGGCCAGCAATATGCAACACTTTTACCTTGTAGCACACTACTCAGAGGTATTGGGTGTCATAGATTGCATTCATGTACACATCAAGGCACCACTCAGTGAGCAGGGTAGGATCTACATCAGCCAGAAGAGGTACCAGTCCATCAAATACCAGGTCATGTGCAATGCCCAGGCCATTATCATGAATGTGTGTGCTGGCAGCCGGGACAGTTATCACAACATCCATATCTGGCATGCATCACAGCCATACAAGATGTTTGCTAGGGGGGGCATCCCACACAGCCATTTACTGGGGGATGCTGGCTATACCCTGGAACTGTGGATGATGACACCCATCAGAAATGCACGCCCACCCACTGAAGAATGCAATAAAGAGGCACTCACACAAACTAGGAACATCAAAGAGCATGTGTTTGGGCTGCTGAAGTAACTGTTCCAATGCCTCAATATATCTGGTGGAGCCCTGCAGTACTCTCCAGCCACATGTGCACATATGTTCACAGTATGTGCCATGCTACACAATATGATCCCATGGAAACAGCTGCAGCAGGATCAGCAAAGGGAAGGGATACACAGCCCCCCACTAGTGCCTAGGTCCCCAAACTCACATTCACAAGAGGCCTCAGAGGAGGAGCCATCTGATGATTCTCTGTAGGCAGACATAGGCATGCCCTGTATGCCCCGGCATTGGCTAAGAGACAACACATAGCACATTCACTGACAACCTAGAGCCCTAGGGACTGACACCTTACTCCTACTCACATACATATTGTAAATGTTTTGATGCCAGGCAACCCACACAACCCGTACATATCCATGTATTGGTTGTGTACTGCTTGCATCACACAGAATCAGCCCTGAACTACATGTCTCTCAACTGCTGCATTCACAAGGTAAGTGTGTAAGCTACACACTAATTGCAATGCTTACCATAATATATCATATTATATTATAATATGTATATATTATTACTATAATATATCATCTTTTTAATTTCTCCAAGTCTTTTGGGTTTCTAATACCATGACAGGAATGGACCCCATTCCTAAGTCAAAGTATGATTAAAGTTCATGAAATTAGTATTGTTTCAATCTTTAATGTCAGCCAAAAGTGCTCTTCAGAGCACCCAAACCCATTGCTCTTATTACTATTGGAACTGTCTGGGTATCTTTCTTCCACATTGCTCTCGTTTCTGCCTGCAGATCCTGATATTTTATGACTTTGTGTCTCTCTGTACGCAGGACACTGTAGTCACTGGGTGTGGCGATTTCAATGAGCAAGGCTACTCTTGTCTTCTTTTCTTGAACCACTATATCCACTTTTCTAGCATCTATCTTTTCAACTGTTGGTAATGGGTGGTCCCATGTGATATAAACTTCATTATTTTCTATGATGCTTTATGGCTCATGTTTCCAGTGTTTTTCAGCCACTTCAATACTATAATGTTTGGACAATCCCCAGTGGAACAATCTCGCCACATTATTATGCCTTTCAGTATACAGTCCTTCTGCCATTAGTATGTTACAACCTGCAACAAGGTGTGCAACTGTTTCCAATTTGATTTTACAAAACCTCAATTTGTCTGTTTCTCCCACATATTCAATGGACTCTGCCTCTCTTTAACCATTCCTGCATTCATTCCTGAGCAACATGAGGTTTTTCCAGAAGTTTTCCATACTTGCAACTATATTTATGCGTTTTCCACATTTCTTGCCTTCTCATCTGGTCCTTCACCTTATATTATTTCTTTTTTTTGGCACATTCACTTGCTGCCTGATTTTTATCCACTTCTGGTTTGATTTGCATTCCTGCTTGAGGCCAATATGCTTCTGCTAAATGAAGCAGACAAGTCATCTTAGATTTACTCTCCTCATGTTTAAAAACTTTCACTATGTTTTGGTCTTGTGAGTTCAGCAGATGCGTGGAGTCCCACAATTGTAGCTCTATATATATAATCAACTTCAAGGAGGCCCATCCCTCCTTCAGAATGGGGAATATATAATCTTGGTATACACTGATTTTTATAAATCATTTGGTGAGCATGAAGCATCCTTCTTGTTTTCCTGTCTAATCTATCCAACACATTTTGGGGCCAGTCAATCACTCCAAAACAAATTGGTTTATAGCTTGAATTTTGTTCCTAGATGTCAGTGCTGTTTTCAGGATTAATTTAAGTCTTCTGAGATATTCCTTATTAAGTTTTATTTGCATTTGTTCATGTTTTATTGTTGATCTTTCATCAGTTCCCAAGTATTTATACACTCCCTCTTGCTCAAGTTCTTTTATATCACATTCTTGTACCAAACTGATGTTTTCCTGATGTTGCAGCTTTCCTGCTTTAAAGGTTGCTTTTGCACATTTATCAAGACCAAATGACATTCTTATATCATCTGAAAAAGTTTTGACAACTTGCAGTTGTGCTTTCAGTTCCTCATCTGATGAGCTATACAGTTTTATATCATCAACAAAAAGAAGATGAGAAGTCTTTACACTTTGTTGCTTTCTAGGAGCCAAATTATAGCCATGGTCTAAGCTGTTAAGTGGACAGCTTAATGGGTTAAGGGCAAGGCAGAATAGCAGCAGTAACAGAGAGTCACTCTGGAATATTTCCCTTTGAATTTTTATCCCTGGGATAACAATTTGTCCTTTATCATGGCTTAATTACAAAGTGGTCTGCCACTGTTTCATGGTCGCTGTAATGTAGTCAATAAGTGTGGGGTGTATCTTATATATTTTTAAGCACTCTTTTATCCATGAATGTGGGATACTTTCAAATGCTTTTTTGTACTCAATCAATGCCATACTTAGATTTTCCCCTTTTTACAGATCTCTGCTATGACTTTATTTAACAACAAATGATCCTTTGTTCCATATGACTTTCTTTTATTGCCCTTTTGTTCTACTGCCATAATTGAGTTTTCTTCTAAATGACTATAAACTCTGTCAGCATCAATTCCTGTGTATAGTTTATACGTTGTCAGAAGGCAAGTTATTGGTCTGTAATTTTTACTGTAGCTTGCATGTCCAGTCTTAAGTAGGAGCATTGTTTTCCTGTTGTTAACCAGGTTGGTGTCTGTTTGGAGTGTGCACATAAATAGTTCTTACTCATGGCTAAATCTTCATGGAAAGATGTTAATACTTTCAGCCAAAAATTAGGTACTGGATCTGGGCCTGGGGTTTTCCATTTAGGGGCTTATCTTAACTTTGTTTCAATCTCTCTGGCTGTTACTTCATCCCATTTCATATCCTGTATCTTTGAATCTCTTATTCTTTCTTTAACTTCTATCCATTTAGCATCTTTGTTATGTTCCATAGGATCTTCATAGATACTTCTCCAAAATGTATCTATTTCCTCTTTTTTTGGTGGTCCTTCAATTCCTTTTACCTTATTTCCTAATTCTCTATAAAACTTTTTGGATCATTAATAAATTGTTTATTTTGTACTTTTTCTTTATATTTATTTTCGTATCTTATAAGTTTTTCCACCTGTGCTGAAATTTTTAGTTTGTTATTTGCAATAGTGAATGATAGATCCTGGTCTGTTCTAATACTGCGCATTGCTTTTATCACATCTATTATTCGGTCTGTTCTAATACTGTGCATTGCTTTTATCACATCTATTATTCTAAGTATTTTTGTTGATCTGTTCCCTCTTCTATAATCTTTTGACAGTGACACCTCTTGTCTTAACTGCTTTATAGTTTTCTCTATCCGATATTTTCATGATGGTATTCAATTTCTCTCCTTCCTTTCCCTCACTACCCAGTGTTTTTGTGGTAGTTTATCAGTTATTAATTTAGGTGCACAGTAATATATCCTGTTTACTTCTATTATATCACATGGATCTCTATGAACAGTCCTAATTACTGTGTTCATTTGTTTTATCAAACTTCTAACTGTTTGGGTTTTATTAACCCTCTGCAGTCTATTTCTTTCATTGATCTTGATATATCTGTCTATGTCTATTAAATCAAGCAACTCTTCTCTTAGCTCATTTTCTTCCAAACTTTGGGCACATCCCTTGTTTTCCAATTCCTGCGGGCATTCTATAGAATATTCTATAGCATCTTCCTGTGGCACATTCTCTTCATCTTCCTCCCGTGCCATCCATTGCTCTATCATATGAGAACTCACTGGCCTATCACTCCTCAACATTGACTGCATCAGAGTTTCCACAGTTTCCTGTTCCTTCTCTTGCTGTCTAACTTCAAGTGAATGTTTAAACTAGTTTCCTGTGGAAGGCTACAAATTATCTTCATATGGCACTTGACCAATTGCTTCCTGTCCCACTGATTTCCCGTTAATTTGGATATCCATTACTCTAGCCTGTTGTGGTGCTTTCTGAATTAGATTTTCTACTTTGAATCCTTCACTTTGCATGTACTCCATGACCTCAGTTTCTGTTTCTTTAACTTCTCCATTACTAATCTCCTTTTCTCCTTTTCCTCTTTGTCTTCTTATTTTTTTTTTTTTTGTATTGTAAAGTTGTCCATGTCTGGATTCCTTTGCCTGTATTTCTCTTCAAATATCTTTGGCGCTGCTCTTTTTGTATTGATTAATTTTGCTTTCTCCTTTGCATAAATATTACACCATATTAGGTCTCTTTTTCTTTCCCATGTCCATATGTCTTCTTCAGATGTTTCCTGATCTTACTGTTTCTCGCTACTTTGGGGACTCATTATATCCTGCTGTGATGTAACCTGTGCTAGGCCTTCTACTCTAAATCCTTCACTTTGCAGGCACTCCATAACTTCAACTTCTATTTTTTTAACTTCTGTTTTATTAATTTTCTTTTCTATGTTCCATCTTTGTGATGTTATTTTTTTAATTGTGAAATTTTCCATATCTGGATGCCTTTGCCTGTATTTCTTTTCGAATATCTTTGGGGCTGCTTTCTTCACATTGATTAATTCGGCTTTCTCATTTGCATAAATATTGCATCATATCAAATCTCTCTTTCTTTCCCATGTCCATATTTCTTTTATATACTTTTTAAATATCTCTTGCTTTTGTTGTTTATATTTTTGCACTTGCTCAGATGCTTCTTTTTCCAAACAAGTCAACATTTTTTGATCTATATACTGTTTCTCACAAATCTGTTGTATCAATGAACACAAATTTTCATTTGAAGCTTCTGACAGTTTTTCTTGCGGAAGTATTTTTCTTTTCTCTAATTTCTATCTTAATCATTTTGTATATCTTGTCTCTGGAAATTCTGGGCTTTTTGCATAATATTAACAATACATAATTTCTTTCTTATCCTCAATAGTCCACTTTACCGTCTTTATGGCTCTTCTTTGGCCTATCAGTTTTTTATGATTTTTGTGGACTGCTACCTGCTTCTACAACAGGGGGGCCATCCTCCCCCCCTGGACAGGACCTGGCCCCCATTGTAGGAATGTTTCTGTATTTTGAGGATTCTACACTCACATCTTTTCCAGTCCTGGCACCTGTGTGCCTACCAGAATTGGGTACTTTTTATCCCGGGTGTTGTGCACCCAGATATCTTTTTTAGTTTTTAACTACTTCTGTCCATGATATATGCTATATAAATACAGTCTATATATCAGTGTTGTCTTGGTGAGATTTTGTAAATACAGGGTCCACCTCATGAAGGTACTCACCAAGACTTGAGAATTAATTCAATTTCAGCACTACTACTCTCCTTTGCTTGCTGACTTTTCATCTCTCCAGTCAGACCACCGCTTACTGACTTTTCATCTCTCCATTTGGACCATTCGGAATATCATATGTATGGATCTACTGCTGTTATGTAAGGAAATATAGTGGGCTAATTGGACAGATGTAACATCCACATGGGACTACAGATACCCACCCATAGTACTATGTTGGTGTTATCACAGACTGTCATACCTCTTAGTGCAATAAATCTGGACAAAGCAAGTAAGACTGGGGGGGGGGGGCAAAGGCCCAAATATAAGGACACATTTCAAATATTGTCCCCATGAACCTAGACAGTCACTGGAAGTAAAGGTGTTGGATTATAACATATGTTGTGAAGGATATAATGTCTGAAACACAAATGTTTGTCTATAAGTAGTATAATGTAGTGATGTTAATATTTAATAATTCACCAGAAGACCAGAAATGTATGAGGAACAGACCAAACATATGAGGCAAAACCTTGGACATTCTGTGGAAATCAGGACAGTTGAAAGGTATGCAGACTGTCAGTCTGTTGGTGGTGTAACATTGCCAACCTCGGTCACAGATTAAGTACAGCAAACAGCTGGGAAATTCTGTGGACAGTATGAGTGAAATGCAGTACTGCAGAAACAAGGGCAGATGTTAATGCCTACAACATACAAAATACTGGACTTGAGTACAGGTAGGTGTGTACTGGAGTCACCTTAGTAGTACTGACAGTCCCACTGGACATGCCCATACACTTGATTAAAAGGGGTGCAATCCTGCTGACTCTTCATCAAAATGATCTGTTATGTATAAATGTCTATACATACAGATATACATATACATCTCCATCTGTCACTATCTTTCTTTCTCACATGCATAGTATATCTATCACTATGTAGCGTCAAGTAGATATTTACAGATATATATATAACTATATATATTAAAATGATACATACACCCCCCATATATCTACATAACACATATACATATCGTACACACAAGCAGCTACAGTTATGTATACATCCCAGTTATATACAGAAATATGTTTTTGGATGTCTGTATTTTCCAACATACCCTAATAACGGTGAGTAAATCTCCACTATCACACAGTGATAAGATCCAAGCTAAGTGTGCAATAGTACAAATTCCACATACCACAGACCTCTATGCCTGCTGGATGTAGACAGACACATGTGAGCAGCTACTGTAATTTTTATTTTATTTATTTATTTTACATTTGTTGACCGGGATAGTCCAACTGGATGCATGTCCATTTTCAGCAGAGGCCCGGGGAGAAAAGCTCCAAGGGTAAGCAGATACAGCATTACATAATACCAGCATTACATATTACAAACAGACTATTTACAGAGATTACATAAGTAAGCAAGTTAAACAAGTTCCACAGGTTACAGTTAACCTGAGCACAAGTCAGGATTAAATTAAATTACACAATAAACTGGTTAACAGATTTTTACACATTCTAGAGAGAGTTAGCCAGGCTTGATACATTGACATAGCCAGTTAAGTGACAAATGTTGTTTGAGTCAAGTTTTAAATTGACCTAAGGTGGAAAGTAAGGTAATATCAGCTGGAAGAGAGTTCCAGGATCTACTTACAGAGTTTGCAAAGAGAGAATCACCAGCTATGTTATTAATTTTGCTAGTCTGAATTAATAGTTTGTTAGAGGATCGAAGCAGTCTAGGATTGTTATAGGGGGTGATAATATTTTTAAGTGCAGGAGTATTGTCTGGATTATAGAGGATTTTATAGGCCATAATCAGTTGGTTATACTGGATTAGGCTGGGTAGTTCAAGCCAACCAAGCTGATTTAGATTGATGCAATGATATGTCCTAAAAGGCAGCCCAGTGGCAAACCTGGCAATGTGGTTGTAGCAAATTGAGATATTGTTAAGGACAGTCTTGTTCAAATTCAAGAGTAGAGGGGATGCATACAGAAGGGTTGAAAGAAGGTGAGAGCGAGCTATGGCAATTTTAGCTGGAGGGGTTAGGAAGGCTTTTATTCTGTAAAGTGACCCTAGTTTTTTATTGATGGTTTTGATAGTTTGGTTAACATGTAGGTCAAATTTTAGATTATTGTCTATGATGACACCTAATAGTTTTGTAGATGGGTCAGGGGAGATTATTGTGCCATCATTTGATTTTATGGTAAAGGTGAAAGCGGTAGACCTACGTGTTAGTGAAAATAACAGCATTTTAGTTTTTTTGAGATTTAGGATCAGACGATGTTCAGAAAGCCAGTTTTCTATTGTATTAAAGGTGGTCTGGGTAGCTGACCATAACTCTACTGGAGATGTGGCTGAGCAAATCAGAGTAGAGTCATCAGCATATTGGATACAGCTGACTTTTGGGATGACAGTATAAAGGTTGTTAATGAAGATGGAGAACAGCAAGGGCCCTAGTATAGAGCCTTGTATAGAGCCTTGTGGTACTCCGAGGGGGTTAGGTAGAAGGTTATAGAGTTTGTTCTGCCAGAGGACAGCCTGCTGTCGACCATTCAGGTAGGATTGAAACCATTGGACGGCTCCAGTATCTAGACAGAATGTTTGCAGGGTGTGGATTAAAAGTTGGTGATCAACCATATCAAATGCCTTGGAAAGATCCAAATAGAGGGCTGAGGATATATAATTATTGATAATAATAATAATAATAATAATAATAATAATAATAATAATAATAATAATAATAATAATGTATAATATTGTCAATGCCTGTATGGACAGGGCAACTTGTCCCTGCCCACAGGTATGCCTATGTAACTGCAAGCAGCCACATATGGCCATACTGGTAACTGTACACACATAGCTAGGATAATTACAGTTATCCCACTGCTAGGATGCTAGATGCAGATAACAGTATGAAGCAATATCACACTGCAGGCCACAGATGCTGGTCAACACAGGCCTAGTTTGTATAATGCACAAGTACTGTGCCTGCAATTATACATACAACAGACTTAACATGTGGTGCATGTGATAGGCACCGTGATCTAAAGTCTATAAGCCTGGATAGGTAGGGGTTCTAATCTTACTCCAGCCCACTTGGGGTGTGACTGTGTCAGTGTGTGTGTACCTTCCTGCAAATGAACAGACATGCCCTCATGGGTTATCCACCTGTAATGGTTTTCCACTTTTTGGCCCTGTAAGTTGCTGCTGGCTACGACACTGCCCTCTTCTAC
This sequence comes from Protopterus annectens, assembly GCF_019279795.1. Taxonomy (NCBI): domain Eukaryota; kingdom Metazoa; phylum Chordata; order Ceratodontiformes; family Protopteridae; genus Protopterus; species Protopterus annectens. The sequence continues at coordinate 1,019,249,446 of NC_056748.1, read as the reverse complement.
AAGACCTGATAATGTCAGGCACCTTAAGACTCCCAGCTGAGAGTGTAATATCAAATGTAAGCCGTGATGCATGTGATAAGTACTGTGATCTATACTGTATAACACTAGATAGGTAGGGATTCTAATCTCACTGCAGCCCACTTGGTGCATGTGTATTTATCAATATGGGATAGCCTTGGTAGCCTAGACATATGTAGGGTTTTGCAGTGGTTTAATTGTAGTGGTTGATGTGCCCCCCCAAAGGACTGACCACAACAAGGCCTGCATATGTCATCAAGCATACTATGTCCTAAAATTATAGTGCCAGCAGACATGAGGTGTATTGCATGCACTATGTACTGTGATCTGTAGTATGTACCATTACATAGGTAAGTGTGCATGCCTACATACAGCCAACTTGCACTACGTGTGTGCCTTGGCATGTCCTGCACGCACTGATTGATAGTGGTGATAACCTCAATGTAGCCATGTGTTTGTGTGTGCCTGTTAGAGCATTGTACAACATGTTATGGAACCATGGGATGTATGAAATGAACACAGAGAATAGTCTAGCCTTCGACTGTCACTGGTCAGAAAGATGTGGATGCATGCACTGGTACAACCTTTACCAACAGGTTTGTGACATACATCCCAGACTGCCACTGGTTATACTGAATGTGGCAGTCATCTCAGCTATTGTGTGCAATGGCACCTTGCCATGTCACTACACAGGCATATTGTACAACTGCAACAGCCACACAGGTTCCAAGGTACACCAATATACATTGTAGAGAACATGTTCTATGGAGTCCATGTCAGGATCGCACATGTGTAGTCTGTCTCTGAAATGCTTTAGAGGAGACATGTATGGCTTCATACAGGGAGGTGTCAGTTCCACTGTGTACCTCCCATATATCCATGACAGGGCTAACACATGTGTCACCGTACTACACACCAACAACATCAGTGTGGTATGCATAGCACATGCTGGTGAGATGGGTATGTAAAACAGGCAGTATACCCTACATGAAACAGGCCCCCCCCATGCATGTCACGCACACATCTGTTGTGACACACATCATGTGCAGGTTACACATTGGGATGCAGAACACAACAATCATAACTGTTGCTGGGCAACTGTTGGTACTGGACACAGGATATATGTAGATGTGTCATCTCCTTCAAAACTCTGATGGCACTTATGAAGGGTAGCACACCTTTTCACAGATTAGGGATGCATGAGTATGCTGAATGGCAACATTGTCCTTGTTATCCTGTTATACAGATATGAACCTACGGGGTCATGGAGTTATAGTGTTGTACCTTGCTGATGACATATGTCCGCTGTGCTGACATGCCATCCTGTACTGCTGCATTTCCACTGTGTATCCATAGGTTACTCCAACAGACTCCTGTAACAGAAACATAAGCAGGCCCATGACACACCTGTCACTGTGTAACTATACAGCTAATTCAACAACATACAAATAAGGACCACATAAGGTACACAAATGTATGTGGTGTACACATGACAAATGCTAGCATACAGTATTTCTTGTTAACCACTACAAGTGGCATGGTGAACCAACACTGCATTACACAAGTACATTTATTTTATTTGCGGTTTGATTACCGGGGAAGTCCACTGGGCCAAATTGACCCATTTTCAGTGGAGGCCCAGAGAGAAAAGCTCCAAAATGCATTATACAATTTAGATACAACTGATAGTTAATATTAAAGATAATATTATGTAGAATAGTTACTCATAAATGCATTCAATATCATGCATAGTTAACAAATTCATTAAGCTTGAAGGTAGGGATCATACAGTTTCATTTGAGGAAAACAGGTAATGTGTTAGGTGTGGTAACAGTTTACATACAAACCTTTTAAGAAAATGTAAATATGCTTTACATGCACACATCAAAAGTAGAATGCTATTTACAATATTTACAAGGCTGGGCTGTGTAAGGGTAGCTGTAGGAGTTGTTGAGAGCTTAGAGAGAAGCTATAGAAATTGTTGAGAGCTTAGATAGGCTCATAGGAAGATAACTATGAGAGTTGTAGAGCTTGGGAACCAGAGTGAGAACCCCCTTTGATTAGGTTGAGTGAAGGCAGGTACATTTCCATTTAGTGGACAGGTGTTTGAATAGTTGGGTTTTGAAGTTTTCTGAGTTTGGTAAGGTTCTTAGTGTGGAGGGAAGGGAATTCCACCTTTTGCCTAGTGAGAAAGATAGGAGAAGTTGGCCAGCAGGACATTTAGGTTTATGGATAGTAATTAAGTTCTGATTTTCAGATCTGAGAGCTCTGTTGGGTGTATAAGGGGGAAGGATGTTAGTTAGAGTGGGACATTTTGTTGGGTGAAATATGAGTCTATATGCAGTAGTGAGTTGGAGATAGTCTAGGTAGTTTTGGAGTTCAAGCCAATTCAGGGATTGTAGGGTTAGGCAGTGATGGGTGGTATTTTTAGATTTAGAGGCAAATTTAGAGATTTTGTTGTAGCAGTTTTCTAGTTTAGAGGTGATACAGGATGACAGGTTGGTTAGGAGAGGGGCTCCATATAACAAGGAAGGAAAAAGATAAGTCAAGGCCAGAGTTTGCCTGCTAGAGTTGGAGAGAAAGTGATTATTCCTATAACGCATACCTAGCTTTTGGTGGGATTTCTTAATATTTTGTTGAATATGAATATCAAACGTGAGGTGTTCATCTACAGTAATGCCAAGTAATTTGGCAGAAGGGACCACTTCTATAGATGAGTTGGTTTGACTATAGACTTTGAAGTTGTTTTTATCATAGGAGAGGGTCTTTGTGGGAGGGAATAGCAGAATCTTTGATTTATTTGAATTGAGAGAGAGGTGGTTTTGGCGCATCCAGTTTTCAGTTGTTGAAAAGGCAGTTTGGGTTTTATTCAGCAATTCAGATAGGTTTGAGGCAGAGCAGACTAAGGCTGAATCGTCTGTGTATTGAATGATTTTAGCATCAGGAATCGCAGTGTGAAAGTTATTGATGAAGATGTAAAAAGCATTGGCCCGAGGATGGATCCCTGTGGTACATCAGTTGGGGTAGGTAGGAAGGAAGAGATGGAGTTCCTCCATTTGACTGCCTGTGATCTGTCTGATAGATGGCTGGAGAACCAGGATAAAACATTATGTGAGAGATTAAGGTTTGAGAGATGACAGAGAAGGTGCTTGTAGGAAACAGTATCAAAGGCTTTAGACAGATCGAGTAAAACAGTAGAAACTAAGTGTCCTGAATCTCGGGCTTGATTGACAGTTACTAGGAAAGAGAGTAGAGCGGTTATTGTGCTATGGCCTGGATGGAAGCCATGCTGGGTAGGAGTGAGAAGATTGTTTTGGGTCAGGAAAGGCATAAGTTGGAGATGGATGCATTTTTCTAGGATTTTGGAGATTGGTGAGAGCAAAGTAATGGGGCGAAAGTTTGAGATGCTGGTATTTTTGCCTCCTTTGAAGAAGAAGAATATAAGCTGAGCGCCAGAGTTCGGGGACATATGATTCTTTTATGGATCAGTTAATAATGATGTTGATTGGGAGAGCAATGCCATCAGCAGCACATTTTAGGAAGAAAGAGCGAATATTGTCAGGAGCGTTAGAGCAAGGTTTGAGTTTGGACAAAGTTTTTTTATAAAGTTAGTGGAGATGGGTTTGAGTTCAAACAGATGAGGTGAGTTAGATGGGGGGAGTGTAGAGCAGTTGGGTTATTATTGGGAAATGTCTTGGTGAGGGTAGTAATAGTTTCTATGAAAAATGAGTTAAATTCAGAGCCTAGTTCGAGGTCAGATTTACTTGGGTCAGGACAGGGATTATTCTTGGAGCCTGGATTGAGGAGTGAGTTTATTGAGTTCTAGAATTTTTAGCGGGTTTTATTGTTATTGGACTGAAGTTTGATATAGTAGGATTTTTTGTCTTTGGTGATTAGTCATTCTGCATGGTTGCAGAGCTGTTTATATTGGAGCAAGGTATTGGCCAGATTATTGTTTGGGTAAAGCTTCCATAGTTTGTCTCTATGGTGTATAATCTGTTTTGTCTCTATGGATAGCCAATGAGCAGTTTTAGTTTTTATCCTTTTGTTTCTTAGTGGGGCTAGTGAGTTTAAAGTATCAATGAAGACAGAGTTGAAGTATTCTACAGCCTTGTCAAGAGGAAGGATGTTTAGAATTTGCCAGTTCATTTGTTTGAAAGTACTTGAGAAAGTAGTTGGGTTGAAGCTACTGAGGTTACAAGTTTGAATGTATTGATGCTGGTGTGGGGAAGAACTAGTTGAGCAATGCATAAAGGCTGGGAGGTGGTTGCTAAAGGTATCAGGAATCGTGCCAGAATTGGTTATTTTATTTGGATCTGAGACTAGGATCCAATCTATAGTGAATTTGTGAGGGTTTATTTTGTTAGGTCGAGTGACTGAGAGGATTATTTGAGTGAAGTTATAGTGGTTAATGGATAGGGAGGGAGAGGGGCAATTGATTTTATTCCAGTCAATATTCACATCACCAAGGATATAAGTTTTAGTTAATTTCAGTAGAGGCCCATAAGAGAATATTTTTGAGTGTAGAGATATTGTTACCAGGTGAGATATACAGGGCAATGATACAAATATGTTTATCTTTATTTAGTTTTAGAATTTCAGCAGTTAGTTCAGTGTTCTGGAATTGAGGAATTGGAATTTGGAGGGGAATTAAGGTAAGAAGGTTGGAATAGACTAGGGCAGTGCCTCCACCTTTTTTATTTAGTCGGTCATTTTTGAGACAATGAAATTCTGGGGGCAGAATCTCAGAGTTGGAGATAAAGGGTTTGATCCAGGTTTCAGAGATGACTAAGATATTTGGTTGGTTATGGCTTAACTAAGCTTGAAATTGGTGTACTTTGTTGTTTAGACTTTGTGCATTCATTGTAAAAATCTTTAGGGTGTTGACATAGGAGGAAGAAGGTAAGGGATGAGTGTTGTTAATAAAGGATGTAGGACCAGGGTTAGGATGGATATCACCAGCTTGGACTAGGTTGTTGAAGGAGATATCCTTTAGCCATATTGGTCTGTCAGGCATGAATTTTGGTAGATTGTAGATTGGAGCAGGTGACAGTGTCTTGACTTTAGAGGAGAAGAGTTTAGGGTGAAATAGGTGCAGAGGGTTGGGCTGAATGAGAGAAGAGGAGATAGAGTGGAAATGGGAGTAAGAGTGAGGGAGAAGGTGGGTTTGTATGGTAGTTGTCTTTGTAGGTGGTATTGGACAAGCATAGGTGGAATATGAGGTAGCATAGTATAAGTAGGAACATAAAGAGGAGGCTGGGGAACTGGAGGGTGTGATAACTTGAGGAGAGCATGTTGGAGCAAAGAGAGAGTGGTATGAGTGGTTAGGAAAATAGAGAAGACTATGAAGAAGAAAGGGTTTAAAACGTGATGGAGGTATTCTAGAGATTTAAGGAAAGAGGAGGGGACTATAATTGTTGGGTGGAGTATAGATTACACAGTTTAAGAAGGATGGCTATAGGTGGGAGGAGTAACGAGGGGGGAGCTGGTACTGGGTAATTAGGCTGAGAGGGTGGGGTAAGATAGGAATAAAGCTAGGATTACTGGGGCAGGTGTGAATTGGGGACAGGGTAGGGGAGCAGAGTGAGCCCGTAGGGCGAATGGAACAGGAAAGAACACTAGAGGTGAGTATGGCACAAAAAGTATCAGCAAAGAGCAGTTTAAAGGCTGTAGTTGGAAGGTATGAGCTAAATATTTCCAGCCAGAAAATGAAGGCTGCCTTTACAGATGGTGGTTTAGCAGGGAGGAGAAGATATTTACAGTCTAGGGATATTAACTCACAACCAACTGTTTGTGAAAAAATAAAACTTGTTGGAATTATAAAGAATATCTAGAATTTATATTGGTAAATGCTGCCACCTAATGGTAGAAGGAGATAGCAAACAGCAGGGATAGTTGGACCAGTCTTAGGTTTAAATATATTCTAGGGTAGTGATCACAGGAGGGGGAGAGGGCAAACTGTCTGCGGTAGGCTGCTAGAACGCACACATGGGAGGGCAGACTAACTCTATAGATAGTACATCAAGTCTACATTTAATTAGTGATAAGCAACATACATTTACACAATCTTGTTGGGGGGTCTTCTCAGTAGTATTTTTCTAAGTACCTGGCAAGCTGGCCAATTCAGGGAATCTTCCGGTGATGGCCAGAGGTATTCCTTTTGCATTTAAAGCAGGGAGGGAGCACTTGGGATGGATTACTGTAAAGGAGAGGGAGACAACACTGAGTTAGTTAATATTGCAGATGTAGAGGGGAAAGGTAGCAGGTAAGGGATGTTTAGAGAAGAAGGGAGGGTGTAACAAAGCACAGTAGTAGAGAGAGGCTATGGTTAGAGTAGGCTGGAGCAAGTATGTAGAGGAAGATTAGGTTTAGGGGATTAACACTGGAAAGCAGCAGGCATTATGCTATGAACAGTAAAAGTTAGGCAATATAGGCTCCATTAAATAGAACAAAACATTCATTCAGCAGTTCAGCATGCTACAAGTGACCCTAGTCCATTTGAGAGGACAGGGTTATACAGCAGTAGAGTCAAATATAAGCAGCAGAAAGCAAGGGGTAAATGATAAAGTAATACTATAAAATCTCTAAACAGTGCAATATATAGTGCTCAACAGACTAACACAGTAAACTACGATATGTTCATGCTGTGCAATAACTTGTGCTGAACAATTTTCAAAACAGTTTTCAGAACAATATAGTAGCCGTATGGTGCCCTTATAGAGACAAACGGAAAAGAAAAATAGCTGCTAAGCCAGTAATCAAGCTAAAGGTTCTAGTAGGACCACTGATCCACCATAAAAGAAAAATAAAGGCCTTCAATGATATACATTCATTGGCATCCTTTTAACAGGACATCTGGAGAGCAGACTAGGCCAGCAAAGTGTAACAGTTGAGCCCTGTGTACTCAGACTAAAGTAATGCAGCTGGCGACAACATAAAAAGAGACCCACTTGTCCCAAAAAGCAGCTTACAGCTGCTAAGCCGGTAATTAACCTAAGCAAAGGGCAAATGACACAGTACAAAGCAACCAGTCAAACAGTACAGTATATAGGGCAAAACGGTCCCCAAAACTGTGTAAAAGCTGTGCGGAGCCCTTATAGTTACAAATAGAAAGAAAAATGGCTGCTAAACCTGATTTTAAGTGGAAGGCTTGAAGGGGGATTGTTATTCCACCTTAAGAGGCTATCCGGCATTCATTGATGCACTTTGGTTGGCGTCCTTTTAACAGGACATCATTACACCAGGTTTCTGGTTGTGACAAGCCAGCAGTATTCAATCAAGCCCCTTGTACCCATACAAAATTAATGCAGCATTAGTCAGTGTAGAAAAGAGCCCCACTCATCCCAAAAGCAGCTTGCAGAGGTCAAAAACACATGTAGGTCACAGATAAATGAAGCCGTCAGCACGAGGCCAACAATAACCATACAACACAGTTACAAACATTGCATTGGAGTAATAGCCATCAGCACAAGGCCATCTATAACCCTAAAACACAGTTACAAGTAAAAACGCGTAGTTTAGCACAATAGTCGCTTAGAAGCTTGCAAATGATAGACAGATATGCTGAAAAGACCTACCGGGAGGTGAAAACAAGCAGCCTAAACCACAGGACCAGCACAGAAGAGCTGTGGATGCTTAGGACAGGATTTAAAAATGGCACCACAGTCCTTGGGAGATATAAGTAAACTCCAGGAAAAAAATAGCTACGGGGGAGGGAATAGGTGGAGGGAATGTGGTTGGATTAGAGAGTTAGAAGGTAGGAGGGACTAAAGGGGTGGAAAGTTGGTAGGAAGAAATGTTCCAGGATGAGGGAGGGCTTAATAGAGGTGAGTATGGCAGAAAAAGTATCAGCAATGAGCAGTTTAAAGGCTGTAGTTGGAAGGTATGAGCTAAATATTTCCAGACAGAAAATGAAGGCTGCCTTTACAGCGGGTGGTTTAACAGGGGGGAGAAGATATTTATAGTCTAAGGATAATAACTCACAACCAACTGTTTGTGAAAAAATAAAACTTGTTGGGATTAAACTTGTCTGACAGGCAACAATCAGTCCAGTGGAAAGGAACTCTGTCTACACAACTTCCAACCACCATAGGAGTCCCACAGGACTCTATACTGGGCCCACTATTGTTCTCTATTTTCACAAATAACCTCAAATGCTCTACACAACATGCCACACTCATACAATATGCGGATGATTGAACCCTGATCTGCTCCCCCTCATCTCCTACCACCCTACATACACCCACTCAAGATACCTTTATCTCAGTAGAAAAATGGATATCGGGTATCCAACTAATTCTAAATCCCAAAAAGACAAAACTGCTACTATTTACCCCTAATAGATAAAAAAAAACTCTCCTTTACCATAACATCTAAGGAGGGCACCAACATCTCCCTTTCTAACCACACCAAACTTCTGGGCATTGAAATAGACCATAATCTCCACTTTGATGTTCACATCTCACATACCATAAAACTACTACACAAAAAACTAGGCTCCCTATACAGGCATAAGTCCTTTCTCTCACAAAAAGCAAGAGTCACTCTTGCACAAAGCCACCTCCTCTCAACTCTATTATACGCAGCACCAATCTTTACTCAGATCAGACAATGTGACCTAGACAAACTAGAATAGTGCTACAATAAAATAGCCAAGTTTGCTACTAACTCAACCTATAGAACCCATCACTGTGCTGCACTAAAAGAACTAGAATGGCTTGAGCTACCACAGCTACTTAACTATCACCAGCTGGGCACAGCCTACAATATTCTTAAATATCCTGAAAAAAAAACCCTCATTATCCAACCTACTTACTATCTATACTGCAAACTGGTACCTAAGATCCAGTGAAAAATCTCTCCTCTCCATCACCAACGCTAACAATAATGCAGGGAAAGCGCTCTACTCCCACACCATTGCCAGAAATTGGAACTCTCTTCCCCTATCCGTGTCCACTGCCCCCTCCACATCCATATTCAAAAACTCCCTCAAATCACACCTTCATAGTACCTGGTTATGCCCTTGTATCACATAACCCTACCCATACTACTATTAACTCCCCAAATTCCTCTCTGATCACATGCTGCAGCTTTGATCCCCTGTAGGCTTGGTCATCTGAAAGGGTACTTTTAACTGTAGAATCTTACTTGATATATTTTCTTTTCTTACCAATGTATGACTGACATTGTCTTCTTACCTGTGTTCTATATCTTCTTTTACCTGGAGTGCTTTTATTAATTCTTGTTATATTACTATGATCAGCATACATGATGTAACCTGTTTTGTGTATTATGCTGGATGCACTGTATTTGTATAACTTAATGTTGGAGCTTTTCTCCCCGGACCTCCGCTGAAAATGGATCTGGTCCAGATGGAATTTCCCGGTTAACAAATGTAAAATAAATAAAATAAATAAATAAAGAATATCTAAGATTTATATTGGTAGATGCTGCCACCTAATGGTAGAAGGAGATAGCAAACAGCACGGATAGTTGGACTAGTCTTAGGTTTAAATATATTCTAGGGTAGTGATAGGAGGGGGAGAGGGCAAATGGTCTGCGGTAGGCTGCTAGAACGTGCACACGGGAGGGCAGACTGACTCTATAGATAGTATATCAAGTCTACATTTAATTAGCATTTAATTAGTGTTAAGCAACATACATGTTAATTAATATCGTCACCCTGTGTATCAGACCCATAGCTTAATTTTCATGCATTGATGTCAAGGATGACAGGGATGTGACACAGGTATTATCACTTGCACAGGGTGTTTTGTGAGGATGCAGGGGCCTAGGCTAAGCCAAATGGTAGACAGCATGTGTGTTAGTCAGGGTGGAGAATTTAAATTGGACCATGGAGAGGTGCTGCATGTGTCTGTAGGTGACCTGCATTTGGCAGTGGTGTGTGAGTGTGTACATGTACACAGTCAAGCTCAGTACAAGCCTTACACATGTGTATGTTGGACAGCTTTGGACTGTACATGGTAGAGTTGACAGTTCACTGTCTCCAACCCCAAAAATGGGAACTGGTTCTGCCAGGAGTTGCACCGGCACCTCCATGCCCATGGTTAGAAGTGGTGCTAGTACCCGATGTTGCCTGCTGTCTGCTGAGACTGTGTCCCCACGGGACCACCCAGGACCATGAGCCCATGGCCTGCGACATCATGGTGTAGACAGCACACTTCCTTCTGTAGTGCTGGATGTACTGCCACTATGAGAGCATGAGTGTGCATGGCCACATGGACTCTCAGCAGATGGTGTTGCTGACCTACATCCATGGGTCCAATGTTCAACTCCAACCACATGTTCCAGCACAGACAATGTGCAGTCCAACACAGACACTGTCTCAGTCCACCTTCTGTCCACTGCATCAATGAACCAATCCAGGGTGTCCCCAATGCAGTGGAGGGTGTCATGGATGTCAGACTGTGTGGCATCCATAACCCTAAGCATATGTCTGGTGTTCCATTCAGAACATGCCTGTGCCTCCATGATGGCCTAAAACATGTGCAGGGTGACCCGTGATGTGACACCTGCAATGGGTGGTGGGTGGACAGCAGGCCTCCTACAAGCACCCCTGTCAATCCACCTGTGTGGGACTTTGCCAGGTCTCTGGTTATGGCCCGTGTCTACACTCACTGGAGCCATAGTTGCCACACTTTCTTGTTCAATGGCTCCACCCTCTGGCTGTCCAATATCTGTGGCCTCCTGGAATGGGGTATGTGTGGGCCTACAGAATGTGTGCAGTGAAAACGGGAGCAGAAGAGTAATGTCTACCTCTGGGACAAATTCAGCCCCTGACACCCCCACCTGTGCCTCACTGTGGCCACCATCATCATCAGTGTCCAAGGAGACACTGACATCAGGTTGTGTAGCGGACAGGCTCCAACCTCCACTGTCACCTGCTATAAGAATGAAATAAGAAGTACCCTAATACCTGCACTACTGTGTATAAAAGTCATCCAAGACTCATAACAATGAATACCCACAACTGGATTAGCGGTCAAACAACTTCCTTCTCCACCTTTGGCCAAAAAGCACTACCCTGGAACACAATCCAAATTTAACTCAGGACCTTTATAACCATCACTTGAAGTAAATCAAGTCACACTTGACCAGTAATATTTACCTTTTACTTACTCAGTATGGCACTATAATTGAAAAATGACACATAAAACCCAGTACAACTCTCTTCATAATTATATGGAAATACACATTTTCCTGCCTAATGTATTTGCCTTCAGCCTGTTATATTTTAAAAGGCATTTTAGATTCATTGCCTCATTTAAACCAGGAGTCTTATCTGCTCTTACCTGTAACTGCCAAAGTGTATCTGTTTGTTGCACTACACTCCAGTGACTACCCCTTCTCAAAACCTTAGGTACCTCTTCCAGACTGGCATTTAACAGCATCCTACGCTATTTACACACATAATTATTTGTACATACGGCATTATTTTGACCCTTAACTGTACTACACCATAATTGTTCCTTAACAAAACAAGTGTCATACTTACCAGGGGCAGGTTCATGGCCTTGGCCAATACTTGATGGACCTGTGAAAAGTTGAGGGTGGGGTAATGTCAGTACCATCACATGTTGCAACACAACAATGTAATACATCCATATAAGTCACACAGTAGCTATGGTGTTACTTGTTGTATTGGTCCCAATCTGCATATGAGTGTATACCTGTTGTTACACCCCCCCCATAAGGAACAAAAACCTGACCCCCACATAAAAGTATCTACAGCCTGACACACTGACTGCTATAGTAGTACAATGCTGATCACAGTAAGCTTACCTGCATGCTCCTCAGCTGTGGAAACTGTGGCACCGACCTCCACGATGTACTGTGTGATGGATGCCTAGGAACTGTCACATGTGCCTAGGTATGCCAGGAATTCCTCAGTGGCCGAGAGTTGTTTTTCTACTGCAGGCCATTCACTGGTCATAGTATGATCCCTGGCTACATCCACTGCCTGTCAACATGCAGCATTAATCATATTGGTTGCCTGTTGTCAGACCTGCTCATAAGTCCTGCCCTGCTGGCCTGTGACATTACCATCACAGACAAGGTCTGACCACAGTGCAGACCATACCTCTCAACTGTACAGATTTTTGCAGAATGCCCAGATTTTTGCATTATATTTTTGGTCCATTTTTCCGAAAATTGTGTTTTTTACCAAATTCATGGCAAGTCATTAAAGATTGATGTTAGAATATAATGACAGACAGTTGAGTTTAAGACTTCATACCCTTCAGAAAATACATGTTAATGCAAAACCTGTTATTTGGTCAACTTTCTAACTTTCAAACAATCGATAATGGGCCACTACTGGTACGACAAACCAATGAAACGAGGAGCCACCAAGCTGAAGAACACCAAACCAAGTCGTATCATAAAACGGCACTTTAATAGCCAAAAAAACGAACATGAACAACAAATGTGAAGCGCTTTTCGTTTAACTCCTGTTAAACTTCTTCACACAGTTACAAAACACTGACATCACTTCCTTTAATATAAAAACAAATTGTAGTTAATACTAAATTAAAACCACCTGCTCACAATTAATTAATCTTCCTTAACCAAAAAAATACTTAAAAAACTATATAGAATAAATAAGTAAAAACAATAATCAAAGTGCAAAATGTGCCTATTGGATAAACTCATGAATGAACAAGTATTGAAGGGACTAAAAAAATGAATATATTAAACAATTATATGAAAATGTTAATATATATATATATATATATATATATATATATATATATATATATATATATATATAATTTATTTTTATTTTACATTTGTTGACCGGGATAGTCTAACTGGATTTATGTCCATTTTTAGTAGAGTCCCGGGGAGATAAGCTCCAAGAGATGACTAGACTACTAACATACAGATACTAGTTGTTATACAGTTAAATACTACAAATTTTAAACAGTTAAGGAATCTTCACAGTTTATACAAAAAACATGTTACAAGCATTAGATAAGATATTTAAGACTTTATGTACAAGACTTCATTAGTAACTAGAAAGTAATTGTTAAACAAATGCATACTTCAAGTTTCAACAGTTCAGCAATACTCACAGTTTAAACAATACTTGTTGCCTGCCTGAGGTAGGCTTCTTTAGAATTATATGCAGAAGAATTTAACTACAGATAATTTAAAATACCTATTAGGATAAGATATGTTTTTGCCATGGACAGGCCTTGATCTAAAAAGACACAGATAGAACAGGAATTAGGTCTTAAGAGAGAGTATTTGGGATATAATATGAGATTAGTCTGGATTTGTACAGGGACATAACCAATGGGTTTTAAGATAGAGTTTCAGATTGTGTTTAAAAAGTGTAAATGAAGACAGTGATGTAATTTCATGGGGGAGTTGGTTCCAATGCTTTCCAACTGCATTTGAGAACAGAGCATCTCCTGCCATGTTATTAGATTTACATGTTGATACAAGTAGTTTATTAGATGAGCATAAAGTTGAAAGGTTCTTATATTGGGTAATGAGACTAGCAAGTATTGGGGAATTAGTAGGTTGGAAAAGGGTTTTGTGTGCAGTTGTGAGTTGTTTAAAGTGAATCTGATTCAGAAACTCTAAGCTATATATATATATATATATATATATATATATATATTTATATATATATATATATATATATATATATATATATATTATAAAATGTTAAAATATATATATATTATATATGTAAAATTTGTGTTAATACTAAAAACTTGAATAAATATTGTATTATTGATATTAATGACCTTAGTGACATTTATACAAAATATGTAACAACAATTTAATAAATATAGTACTATAAACACTTCATTATTAAGTTTAAATACTAGACAAAACATATATATTTTAAAAATGTTAAATGAATATTTTGTATACATTATATAAAATACATTAGAAATACAATAAAAAGAACAATAAAAAGAAAGCAAGCTATTAAATAATGGCATACAAGAGATCCAAAATTATTTCAAAGAAAGATATAGTGATTTCACCATGTCATATAATTTTACTCCTTTGTAATGCCTTTAATTTTAATATAGGGTTAATTGTGCTCCACTCATTTATACTAGGCCACATATTAGCTTGTGTATTAATTTGCCATTTTAATTCTTTTAATTCTAAATACAAATCCAACATTCTGTCTTCTATTTCTACATGGTCAATTGTCATAAAGGAGAACTGCTGATCTTTGTATTCACTAATATGTTTAGCTAGTGCAGTATTAGACTTGTTTTTCTTAATGGCATATTCATGCTCATATATTCTTTGGCTAAACTGTCTTTCTGTTTTCCCTATATAGAATATTTGGCATGAATTGCATGTGGCTAGGTATACTACCACTTTAGATTTGCAGTTATACTTGTCATGTATGTAATACTTCCTTTTCCTTACAAAAAACACTTCTATTTTTTTTGTGGCACCAATGATAAGCCCCACATTTAGTCAGACCTGTCATGCCATTCCTAAATGAACTATGCCTATATTTTAAAATATCCTTAAAACTTCTACCCTTTCTATAAGCAATTTTATGTTTTTCACTAATGTGGTTCCTACAGTAAGAATCTTCCATAACAATGTTCCAATTGTCCATAACAATATCTCTGATCATACTGTGTTCTTGAGAGAATGTTAGGACAAGTGCTTTTGAAAATTGAGTTTCTTTTGCTATGTCTCTACTATTATCATTATTAGAACCACTATTAATGATATTAAATGGGGTTCTACCATTATTTACCACGCTTGATCCACTAAGAATGGGTTTAAAATATCCATTCTGTCTTTTAGTAGTAACTTCTTATACAATAGTTTCAACTAACATTTCTGGATAACTTCTATTGAGAGACATGTCACGTAAAAAAACACATTCCTCTAGAAATTGATCAAAGTCAGTGACCATCCGGGCTGCTCTTACAATTGACCTTTAATAACAGACTTTTTCTGATGCTCCGGATGGCAACTGTTATAGTGTAGGAAACAATCTGAATAAGATTCCATCCTATAGATCACAGCTGTATATGTTTCTTTAACCTTGTTTTTTATAAGATGTACATCTAAATAGTTCATATATTCAACATTGATGTCCCATGTAAATTTTAAAAAAATCAGTAGTTGTATTAATATAAAAACTCATTCAAACTATCTACTATGTCCTTCCAGATGATACTAATATCATCTTGAAATCTATGATATGATTTAATAAACACTTTATATTCACTATTAAATACATAGTTCTTCTCCCAAAATGCCATAACTAAATTAGCATAGGCACCCCCACATGATGACCCCATAGCAATACCTTTTACTACAAAAAATATTGTTTGTTAAAAGTTATAAAATTGTTACTTAATACTATTTCTAATAATTCTATGATTAAGTTAACTAAGTCATGTGTCATACGATGATGTATGAGCATCTCATTAACCCATTCTAGCCCTATATTTTGTGGGATCACTGTGTATAAATCACATGCATTTATAGTAACTAGAATGTCATTATGGTTAAACTCAACATTATTCATATGCTCTAAAAAGGTCCAGGAGTCTTTACAAATCTGTTCCTCTTTCTCTAGGACCTTTTTAAATTCATAATCAATATATTTCACACATGCCAAAGTAATCGAGTTCCTGCCATCGACTAATGGCCTCAGGGGTTATCCATGTTTTTATGAATTTTGGGGGTGCCAAATAAATTGGGATTCTGGGAGTTATGATATTAAGATAGTTATATAAGTCTAGGGTGATATGTCTTTCTAAAAAAAATGTCATTGATTTGCCCATAAAGTTTTCTATAAGCACCATTCAATTAATTTAATGACACTTCCACATATGTATCTGTGTTTAATATCTCATATAATTTGTTTTTATACATGTCTTCGCATATGATAACTGCTCTACCCCCTTTATCTGGTTTCATGATTCTTGTTCTCTCTTCTCTCAATTTTTTCAGAACATTTAACTCATTTTCAGTCAATTGTGCATGTGATTTTTTATTGTATTAAGAGTGTCTAAACGCTTTAACTCTTGTTCACACATCTTTTCATACAACATTAATTTTGGGTATATATGGGGGTTATATATACTACTAATGTTGAACTTAGTATTCACATTGTAAATAACATCTTGATACATTAAGCTAAAGTTAATTTTCCTTAAAAAAATTTTAATATCAATCATAGTGTTAGTGAAATTAAAGGAATTTGTTGGTGTTGTTCATCTACACAAACTTTGGAGAAGTTAAAAACCTTAAAAATCTCCTTTTGTGCTCACTACCACATGTTCATCTTTTTCATTAATTACATTTTCAGGTTGTTGATTGTTGTATAAACCACACAAGTCATTAATACCCAATATTACATGATTTAAGTCCTCTATTGTTTGTTCTTGGGCCTGGCCCCTTGAAACCCCGCTGATTCATCATGAAAATTAGAGTTTTTATTCCTTAGTCTTTCAGATCTTCTGAGTTCAGGGAATTCTTGACCGTATAAGGAATTGGCTTGCTGAACAGTTTCTCTTACTGTATTATCATTAATGTTACTACTGCTATTATTATTGTTGTATCTGTATCTTCTTTGATTTCCAGGGGGCTTTGGGTATGCTAACCCGTTTGCATATTGATTCAAGTCTCTTTCCAGTTTTTGCATTTTACCAGTTTTGAGTTTTAAAATATACTGGCCAATGCTGTTATAAATATGTAACATTTCATATTTAGTGTTATCAAATGACAAGTCTTCCCTAATGTCCCTATCCAATACTGTCAGTTGATTCATTAGCCCATCAATTTCTACTTTGTTGCATTTCATCATAATATTAAGCAGCTCTTTTCCACTTCTATCAAACAGCTGCATTAGTTCTAAGTGAAAAGGTGAATTATTAATTAGCCCAGTTGGGTACCGCCAAAAGCGCAACCCTTTTGGGATAATATTTTGTTTAACGCATTCCTTGAAATATGCATTTTCTAACTGCAGTTTCCTGCATTTAGATAATTTAATGTCAAAATTGTTAAGTTTATTTTCAGTTAAATTAGTACCTTGTAGTTGGCCACCAGAAAAAGCAAATGCTGATTCCAACCATTCATTTAGCATGAGTAATTCGCTTCATCAACCATTAATGTCGCTGGAATTGTGCCCCATATTGTGAATCCATGCTCCTTCCTGACCATGAACATTTGTGTGTGAACACTGGTCATTTCCACTCGCTGGATTGTGAGCAGGGGGATTCAAACCCCCCCAAACATACCGGTGTTGCATTAAATTCAAAAGTAGTGCTGTTCCTAAGCATCTGCGCACTATTAGGATGAAAATTAGGTCCTCCAGTTTGTATTCTTTCATATAAGCTATCCACCCACTGGGACAGCTGCATAATCAATGCTGTAAGTTTCCCTATCGACCCTTCAGTCCCTCCGTTGTCCTTGAGCTGTACAGCACCCTCAGATTCGTGCAAAATAGACATACTAACAAACAATCGATAACGGACCACTACTGGTACAACAAACCAATGAAACAAGGAGCCACCAAGCTGAAGAACACCAAACCAAGTCATATCACTAAACAGCACTTTAATAGCCAAAAAAATGAACATGAACAATAAATGTGAAGCACCTTTTGTTTAACTCCTGTTAAACATCTAACCAAAAAATACTTAAAAATATATATAGAATAAATAAGTAAAAGCAATAATCAAAGTGCAAAATGTATTGAAGGGACTAAATAAATTAATATATTAAACAATAATATGAAAAAGTTAATAAATATATATACATACATACATATATATATATATATATATATATATATATATATATATATATATATAGGTAAAGCACTCTTAAACAAACAAAAGTACTTCATTCACCTAAATTCTGTTGAGTACCCATTTCCCTATAGGTCCTTTCTGACTCAGTTACACAGCAATCTTTTTCACTATTTCTAGCATGTCGAAGGGTCATTTGCTGGCGTCCTCTCCTGTTCAGCTGGTGAATCTGGGAATCTTGAGGCAATGTTACAATTGCCTCATGTACACAGACAACCCTCTCCTCCTCCCAACAAATACAAATATATGCGAGAGATGCAACTATATAGCCAAACTGGAGGCTGAGCTCTCTCAATTCAGTACTGGCAAGACCAGTCAGGAGGAGAAGATAACCACGCACACCACAAACCCAGTCTCACATAGAACTATCACAACTGCAAACCAAACACATAAACACACAAAAACATACTCGGAGGTGCTGATTAAAAATCTACCAAAACAACAGAGGCCTCCAGAGCAGACACCAAAGCAACCACCACCTCAAGACATAGCACATGCAACACATAGTTCACAAAGTCAGTGTGCTAAACAGTCACAGCCCTTAAGGCCAAACAACATGCCAGACACACTTGTAATAGGTGACTCCATAGTCAGGCACACTGACGTCCCGCTCACCAGACTGAACAAGGAGAGGGTCACAGTAAGCTGCTTGTCGGGAGCTAGAATCCGCCACATAACACAAGCACTCAGGTCACTCCACAGCAAGTACAAATATGACTCGGTCATTGTACATGCTAGTGTGAACGACCTGAGACGTACCTCCCTGGACTACATGAAAAGAGACATAGAGGAGCTCTCTGATTATGTAGCCCAGGCCGGTATGACCCTGACCCTGAGCAGCATCTTACCCTCACCAAGAATGATGCCACAGTACAAAGACAAAATGATCAGTTTTAACAATTGACTTAATTACTGGTGTCATTCTAAGGGGATCCAGTGTCTGTCTGTTTGGGATGACATGCTTGACAAGCCACGCTGCTTCGCAAGGGATGGCTTGCACATGTCAACCCTGGGCTTCTGGATATTGGCCAAGGCTCTTGCCACCCCCATAGTGCCTTTTTTAGGCATGGCTCAAATGACAAACCTACCTCCCTAGAAAACACAAGTGGAAAAAAACTAAGGGTAATGCTGCTCAATGCCAGAAGTCTAAACCTCAAGATGCACGCCCTCGAAGCCCTCCTCAGTATGGAGAACATTGATGTCTGTGCAGTGACTGAAACCTGGTTCAAGGCTCCTGAGAGCACTCCAGCACTATCAGGTTTTACCTCATATCATGCTTTCCGGCCCCAAAACTTGGACCGAACCACAAAAGGAGGGGGAGTATCCATTTTCATCAAAGATACCCACACCTCCAGGTTAGTGGCAATGCACAAAGCATCGGAGACTATCCAGGTGCAACTAACCATAGGCAAAACTGCCTTACAGTTTGTAGCATGCTACAGACCACCCTCTCAAACTCAGGAACTCCACACAGCCTTCCTGAAGACACTGGACAGTATGAATGTCTCTCCAAATACCATCATTTTGGGAGACTTCAACTACCCAAACATAGACTGGGAACATTACTCAAGCCCCAACACCCTAGCCCAAAGGTTCCTAGAATTTATAACTCAAATGCAATGGAACAACTAGTCACCATTCCCACAAGAGGAGACAATATACTAGACCTGATCATCACAAACATGGGGACAAAATGCTCCACACCGGAAGTACATCCCTCTTTGGTAAGATCAGACCATAAATTAATCTCACTGGAAATCCACATCCCGCCCCTACCCCCTGCAGAAAAGACCACAGTGAAGAACTTCTCAAAAGCAAACTTCACACTTCTTAAGACTGAAGTGGTATCTTTCAAGGTCCCTGGGCCAGTGGAAACCACAACCCACACTGCTGAATCTTTTGCAAATGCCTTCTATGGGCACCTTCAAGAATGCATGGATCATGCAATCCCAAATAAAACCAAGACCCATTCCCCCAAAGGCAGGCGCCCGGTCTGGTGGATCCCAGCCATAAACAAACTTTACAACAGGAGGAGGAAGCTACTACATGACAGAGCAAAATCCCTAAAAGGGAAGGCATCTCTGATCAGTACTAGCAAAAAACTACGATGACTCATAAAATCATCCAAGGCCAACTTTGAGAGAGAAATCACAAAAGACACAAAAGACAATCACAAGGCCTTCTTTAGCTATGTTAGAAACCTGCGTGGAAACTCCCAGATATGCTCAGAGTTCGTCCAAAATGACACAAAATACACTGAACCCACTGACATTGCCAACATTCTGGCAGACAGGTTCAGTGCAAATTTCTCCTCCCCAAAAGGAGAAATAACTATCCCAGCAGAGTGTAGCCTCCCTAACATCTCAGATGCCCAGGTGAGAGCCGCCCTCTCTAAAGCTAAAAACACAGCATCAATGGGACCGGATGGTGTCCCGGGCTGTGTGCTACATGAACTCCAAGAGGAACTAAACCCACACATAAGGCTGCTGTTTAATCTTAGCCTTACTACAGGATACGTACCCAAAGAGTGGCGTACGGCAACAGTGGTCCCACTTCACAAAGGCGGTGCTTCTACGGACCCTGGAAATTACCGCCCCATAAGCTTGACGAGCCTGGTCTGCAAAGCTATGGAGAGGATCATTATGGAACTCATAAACAAAGACATTGGGGACCTACAGACATTGGATCCTACCCAATTTGGCTTTGTCAAGGGCAGATCCTGCCTTTTGAACTTGGTCAACATTTTTGAAACAGTCACTAAGGCCATTGATGAGGGCAAGGCAGTTCACACAGCCTACCTTGACCTTGCAAAAGCCTTTGGCACAATACCCCACTCGGGCATCATAGACAAACTCACCAGCTTAAATGTAAACCCATATGTTACAAGATGGGTTGCAAACTGGCTCAAGGACAGAACCCACAGGGTCAGAGTTGCTGGAGCTATGTCAGACTCTAAGCCAGTCACAAGCGGTGTCCCACAGGGCTCAGTCCTGGGACCCCTCTTGTTCGGCATTTATTTTTCCGAGGTACAGGCAAACATAGGAGGATTGTGGCTGACAAAGTTTGCAGATGACTGCAAACTGGGCACCATAATTGATACTCCAGCGGACACAAACATCCTTCAGAGAGGCCTCACAGAAATGGATAATTGGTGCCAGAGCCATGGCCTTAAGCTGAACGCCAAGAAATGTATAGTCATACCCTTTGGGAAAAACAAGGTACCGACAAATTACCACATAGGTGGTAATCCATTAAGTACGGAAGAGGTAATCAGGGACCTAGGGACCCAGGTTGACAGTAACCTCTCATTTGACACTCACATTGCCAAAGTGGTTAGGAAGACCTTCTATATTGCCCACCTTATCATGAAGGGTTTCACATCTAGATCAAGAGAGGTCATTGTGCCCCTGTACTCTTCTCTTATCAGGCCAATGATTGAGTACAGTGCCCCATTTGGGATGTATCTCACCCGACACCTACAGCAGTTGGAAAGTCCCCAAAAGTTCCTCACCAAGAGGATAAAGGGTCTTAAACATATGTCATATGCTGCCCGACTGAAAAAACTCCAGCTCTATTCAGTCGCATACTGCCTACTCAGAGGTGATCTGTGCCTGACGCACAAGGCCATGTCCAATCCTGAATTAATGGACATGCTCCACCTCAGAAAATCCAAATCCATCAGTGCCACGAGAACAAGTGACTTAAACCTCAACACAGAAATAAATAGAACATGCTGGAGGGACAGATTCATAACCCAGAGGCTCCCTACACTCTGGAACAGAATCCCAGTCCATGTTAGGCAGAGCTCCTCACTGACTCTATTCAAGAGAAATCTCGACGAGTGGATGGGAGATCGTAACTTTACCCCGGGGATCTTCTCTGTGTCACTACTAGACAGAGGCATAGTAAACTAAACCCTAAAAGGGCATAGTATTCTCATCCTAAGGGGTGGTGTAAGCCACATACACTCTGGCTAGGCTTATAAATGCCCTAGGGCAGAAAGCCTAGTACGAACCTATGAACCTATGAACCTATATATATATATATATATATATATATATATATATATATATATATATATATATATATAAATATATATATATGTTATAAATTGTTAGAAAATATATATATATTATATATGTAAAATCTGTGTTAATACTAAAAACTTGAATAAGTATTCTATTATTGATATTAATGACCTTAGTGACATTTATACAAAATATGTAACAACAATTTAATAAATATAGTACTATAAACACTTCATTATTAAGTTTAAATACGAGACAAAAAATACATATTTTAAAAATGTTAAAAGAATATTTTGCATGCATTAAAAATACAATAAAAGTATTTATTCTATATATATTTTTAAGTATTTTTTTGATTAAGGAAGACTGATTGTGAGCAAGTGATTTTAATTTAGTATTAAGTACAATTTGTTTTTGTATTAAAGGAAGTGATGTCAGTGTTTTGTAACAGTCTGAAGAAGTCTAACAGGAGTTAAACGAAAAGCGCTTCACATTTGTTGCTCAGGTTCATTTCTTTTGGATATTAAAGTGCCGTTTTGTGATACAACTTGGTTTGGTGTACTTCAACTTTCTAACTTTGTAAGAGCAATATTTAAAAATTGTCTCTATTTTTGGGCCTTTGTCCCACTTTTATGCAGGACTTTGTCCAGATTTCTTGCTCTAAGAGGTTGAGAGGTATGGTGCAGACCACTGTTCCCTATTATGTCTTCCCCTGGATAGCAGGGTGCCATGATGCTGCCTTAGTCCTTGTAAGATTATCTCATTCTCTGCATCCGAGAAGGGTGGGTGTTGTCTGTGGTATATTATTCTTAAAAAACAACACAAGGGGAACACATTACTGGATCAGATACATGGACATCCACTATATTCAGATACGGCAAGGGCAAAGTGGCCAGTACTATTCACTGCTTGCTCACACATGTCATACCCCACAGTGTGACAACATACAACATGTGTGGATCCAACCGAGATAGTATCAATAGTGAGGTATTTCCCTGTGTGCCATGAGAAATTTTGCTGTATGATCATCCACCCAACATACCAGTCTATAGTGATGTGTCCACTAAGGCCAACAACCCAATAATATGTCATAAGACCAGTGGCAGACAAATAGTGTGCTATTACAACCACTATGAAGGGACAGTCTGACCACAGCAGTGTGCCACAATGACAAAAGGCAATGCAATCTTGGAGGATTTTACGTCCCCTGTAGGTGTAAGTCAGTGGGGTATCACTGACATGTCATTACCACAGGTCTATGACCGGCCTACTGATGTAATCCCTATTCCCCATACCTCTATCCTCCCATCTGAATCCTGTTATACACAAAAAACAGTTATATACCTGCTAGAGTGCAGTACTCTTCTGTTGAACTGTGTCTGGTAAAGTTTCACAAAGGCATTCTCTGTGTATGGTCTCATAAGGAATGGCTCCCCATAGCAGCTGCCTGCCTTTTAAACATTCTCCCTATCAGCAGGCAATTATCTCTAAACCAATCTATGGTTCTGAAATGCTAATTGATGCCAAAGTAGGTGAATTGCACTATCATTCGCCAATGACATGCAAGCACTGTGTAATATATATAAGGTCTTAACGTAGACCTGAGCCCATTTCATATCAGTTGAGATGGACACAGCTGGGGTCAGGAGACTACATCATCACAGAGGGTAGGTCTGTAGCAGAAACCATTACATACAACTGTGTGTACCACAGTTTGCAGCTGCTGCTGCAGGTAGTAGACATAGGTAGAGAGTGCGAACACTTTGGAGGACAACAAGATGTAGGTGTATCTGTCTCAGCTGTGTCAGCCTTGTTGTAGAGACAGTTCCAGGGTGAGGGTACCCTTTATACTCCACTTAAGATGAGTTTAATGTACGTATGTTAGGCAACTGTGTCAATAACAGAGTACCAGGTGACATATAGTATTGCTATACAGATATGTGAAGTGTATCCCTACCTCCGGCCTGTCACTTCATGCACTGAAAAGTGGTTATTTAATTTGCAATGCTTTGTGTGGATAAAGAGTATACTAGTGATCCATTAATTGCTGTCTTCACAATAATGTAATTGAAATGCAGCACAGCACTGGATTTGAACCCAGAACTGTATGTGGCAAAATATACTGCATACAAATCATTTAACAGACTGAGCTACTGAATCACTGATATAGCAGGTGTACTTGCAAGATATACAGTATGTGCACACATACAGGCTGTGACAAACAATTTCTACATCCATCAGTATGTGCATTGCTTTATATGGATGTATTTCTGCATCAGAGTCCCAGTTGAACATGTTGCTGATAAAAGGTCACATTTACCTGCTATCACATGCCGCCTCAGTTACATCCATTATCATGTGTTTGGCTGTCTAGTGGTGTACTATTGCACCAGAATCCAAGGTACACTCCCATTTTTTCCATTACTGTTTATTCCAGATTGCGCGGTGCAGTGCAGGGCACAGCTCCACTGAAACACTCCCAATGACTGTAATTGGCAATTACTATGTTTTGTTTAAACCACCTGTTTTAACTAAGAGTTGCCTGGCGTGATGGGTTAATGCAGTGTGGTGCACATGTAATGGGCTTGGTTTCAAACATGGCAGAAGTGTTTATTTTGTACATGTAACCTACAGTGTTAAAAACACATATACTCATTAAAGCTCTAGTTAGCTAAGCTAAACAAAGCTGCATGACTTGGCACTCTGTGCAGCTCCAACTAGAAAATTATAAAGAAAAGAAAAAAGGGGAGCAAGGAAAGTGGTAAAATGGGGGCAAGCAGGGGCAAAACATATTGAAAGGCATGGAGGGATGTGCAGGAAGGGTGTAGGAAAGAACCATAGCTATCCATTTTCTTGCACAGCAACAACTGTGCACTTTGACATAATTGTACATGAATTTTGATTATCAAACACCAGAGTGGGGTGAGGACAACATAACTACATTGTCAAGCCAGTTGGACCGAATTATATGACACGTGTGTGAAATGGAGAGCTATATATGGGACGATATTTTTTGGGACAGGTGCCCATTTGTTTTATTTTTTTTGTTTTTGTTTTTTTTAGGTGAGAGTGGAATGGTGGGGAAGGGACATGGGTATGTGTAGGGGAGGTAAGTTAGGTAGGTGAGGATGCATTTGCAAACAGACAAGGCAGACAAGACAGCAGACAGGGGCAGTGTGTGACACATGATAGAGTGTGAACACCTTTGACAGGGAGGGTGTTGTGGAATCCAAGTCACATGTGCCTCCAAATGACAGCAGCATGACTCACATCACCGCCCATGGGACTGTCAGCACTGCTCCTTCACTGGTCCAAGGGTGGCTGTGCTGGAGGCTGAGCACCAAGGCGATACTGCTCCAGAAGGTTGGCCAGCATGCCCTCAATCCAGTGCAGGCATTGGTGATAGCCACGGTGGTCTATCTGGTGTACCAGGACCAGTAGCTCATCACGGGTGACCACTCTCTCTCTGCCACCACTCCCAGAGGGGTATTGGGCCCAGTTCCCTGGGACAGTACTACCAGACACTGCAGGTAGTGCAGGGGCAGCAGAGGGAGCACCTCTGGTCTGAGTCCCAGATGTACTGGATCCAGTGCCACAGCTGGTTGAGGCAAGGTATGGGGATCAGCTGGAACTGGCCTAACTTGACGTGCTGTGGTACATGAGGTAAAGCAAAAAGTTATGGTTAGTAACAACTAAACCACTGTTAGTATTAATAGACTGGAACATCATATTTATTAATCCAAATACATATTAATGTATATTATGTGCAACAAAACATAAAGTAACGTAACAGTCAGTATGGTAACAGCATGCCAGTGTGAAGTAAATCATAAGACTAAGAAAACAGTTAAACATATTTTCAAAATACAGTTAGTTTAACAAAATATATTAATATTTAATCATAATAAAACAACACAATAATCAAACACATTCTCCAAAATATAGTTAAAATATATTCATTTTAAATCATAATAAAACATAGCAATAATTAACCACATTTTCCAAATTATACTTAAACAATATGTTAATATGAAATTTTAATAATACTGTACAATAATAAATAATCTAAGATAAGGGGTGGGGAGAGAGAGAGAGAGAGAGAGAAAAACATTCCATTAGTGACATTGCAGATGATATCCCTGACAACACTGCTCATACATACTTCTACAGGTGTGTACTGACAGTTGTTATTACAGTGACTACAATTCTCCTATAGCTGTTGCAGCACGTACATACCTCTCAATGACATCCCTGACAACACTGCTCATGCATACTTCTACAGGTGTATACTGACAGTTATGATTACAGTGACTAAAATTCTCCTACAGCTGTTGCAGTACGTACATACCTCTCAAGTTGATAGCATGGGACAATAAGGGCCACACATTAACAAAAACAGGTGTAGAACTACTCAGAATGGTTTCACATGATGTGGACTTATATAACTACCAGGGTGTTCTGTAAATGGATTTGGTAATCCATTGCATTCCAGGTAATAATTCATGTGGTAAACATGTGACAGATTGATTAGTCGGTTGTAATTACTTTACGAGAAAATGTGACACTTGAGAGGCATGTTTGTGTACAGTAATTAAACTAAACAGTCATAATGGCTTAGTTGGCTGGCCTGAAGGTTGAACCCACTAGCTGTGACTGCAGGGCACATCTGCATATAATTTAATAATTGACTGCAGTAACATAGCACAGACATGCACGAGATACAGTCATACTGAGATTACACAGTTTTATTTCTGAATTAACAATGCTGATGAGCACATTCTTGCTATTGAGTGTAACATTCTGTAAGATCGAAATGCAATATCTACACATAACATGGGCTAACTCACACATATCATTTCTGTGTTCTTGGGGAAGAGAGAAATTGTGAGCATTATGTGGCTGATATTGAAAATGCAGTGCTACATAGCACTGGATTCGAATCCAGGACTGTGTGTTGCAAAATGTACTATGTACAAGGAATTGAACAGACTGAGTTACTGAGGTAATGCTGACTACAGGGTGACTTATAACCTGGAAACATACTATGAATTGTGCAATACAAGTTACAGGACTTTCCTCTACCATTGTAGACTGTTGCAGTGTTATACTAGACTGCAGTGTCAACAGAACACACATGAATGGTATACAACCATGCTGTATATATTACTACATCTTTATTTCACTTTCAACAATACTGGTGAACACATATCATTGTTATTGGTTTGTAATATCTGTGAAGTCCACACACAATATCTGGC
The DNA here is from genome assembly GCF_019279795.1 of Protopterus annectens. Classification (NCBI taxonomy): domain Eukaryota; kingdom Metazoa; phylum Chordata; order Ceratodontiformes; family Protopteridae; genus Protopterus; species Protopterus annectens. The sequence continues at coordinate 1,019,222,302 of NC_056748.1, read as the reverse complement.
CATGGAGTGGGCTACCTTACCCATACATCTTTATTACTTGAAGTCTATGGAAAACAGAGCATTATGTGACCAGTATTGGCCTAGAGGCAGCCTTGAACTGTACTATGTGTGAAGCAATACAGTTTGCAGCCATTATATTTGTACTCTACTGCAATTACATTGTTATACTTGACTGCAGCAACCTTATCTTGCAGCCTCAATACATACAGCTCTACTGCTATGGTTATGGCAAGACAATTCTGATGTACACCATTTTCTTTTCTGTTATTGGTATTGTTTTTTATTTTTATTGAACTACAGTTGGTATTATGCATTTATTGCACTACAACTCTAATTCCATATTTATTGCACTACAACTCTAATTCCACATTTATTGCACTACATGCTTTATTGTATATACTTTATTGCAGTTAATGCTTTACCCTTTCTTGCCTATTGCACTGCAGTTGGCATAATACGTCCAAACTCACCCCACTCATGGCGCAACCTGGCCATGCACCCGGCATGAGACTCAACATTGCGAGCTCTCTCAGCTGCAGCTGTTGGGAGAGAAACACATCATTATGCATACCAGTTTTGCAGACATTCAGATTACAGATTGGTAAAACAGAGGTAAAATTACTTACATACTTGTGGGGCATTCCCTGCCCTCTCGTCTTGGACCCAGGTGTCCAAGGTTCCCCTCTTTCATCTTTTCAGGTCATTAGGGTGGTGATGACACTGCTCACCTGCTCAGGTGATACCAGTAACACTGGTGAGTTCTCTGGCCAGCCAGTCCCAGGCCTCTGCCTTACACTCCGAGCCCTGGAAACTGCCCTGCAGCAGCCTATCATCATGGTGCTTTACAAGAAGCTCAACCATGATGCTGGACTCCTGAATGCCCCACCGGTACACCTGAAAGCACACACCTTCTCCAACACCGCCATCCATTTCGAGAAATGATTGAACTCCAATGGATTCTGCAGAATTCCTCCCTAGTGTGCTTTATATAGGCTGTTTTCCTGCCCATACACATCACTGAGCAACATTCAAAAAAGCATCATGTTGCTTAGCAGCATGAAAACCAGCTAAACAGAACAGAGCAGCATGCAAACAAGCATAATCATGGTTTTAGCGAAGCTGAGCACCACTCAAACACTGACAGCCATCATGTTTATGTGGTGCTTAGCAGGTTTGAGCACAGTTGCACAGAGCACAGTGAAGCAATATTTTAAAAATGTGTCCATAATGTGTGAAACACAAAAATATATACAAGTTCTGACCTCCATGTCTTCGAACTCTAGACCTACTACAAATACAGCTGTAAATCTACCCATTTAGCTATGTGGATATTAGGAAATCAGGTATAATTTCACATATACTACTGAGCTACCTGTTAGCAGTGATGAGCACTGTGTCACACTGTGCAACCACACTTAAAGACACCAATAAATAAATAAGTCATTAATTACATCTGGTTTCTATTTTTAGATGTCTGGCAGGTGTTAGCTATGTAAGTATGAGCTCCACTCAGCTTCACTGATCTCCATGCCATGCCACACAAATGCCAAATTGAAAAAAAAAAAAAAACATAAAATGTCATTATGCTTATTAATGACATCCAGTTTCTATTTATAGATGTCTGGCAGGTGTCAGCTGTCATGTTAGCACAGCTTGGCATTGCTGCTCTCCACGTCTCACAAGCATGCATTTTAAAAAAACATACTAATAAATGAAATACACGGAACAAACTCTAGCAAAAATAAAAAACAGAGGACCTTGTCGCAAAGTAGTAAAAAGAGAATTTAATGAAGTGCTTTTTGTTTGCTCAAGGTAACAAACTTCTTCAGATAACAAACTCTCAAGTTCAAACATTTTAAAAAATGTACACAAGTATTCATGTGACCATAAAAAGCCAATCAAGCAGCACAATAAACAACGCAATTACTTCGTAATCTCGAAAAACTCACTTAAAGCTGTATCAGCACATATAATACCATCAATAACTACTACCCACTTAAAATGTACTAGTAACGTAAAAAAAATATATGTATACATAAATAACAACTTGTAAACAGTATCATAACCTATCTTCTTAAACTTTTAAGTTTAAGGAGGCAAGTGATGGCGCACATGTCATTTATACCTGGGTAATAATGAGTATTTAATAACAATTGCCAATACAACTCTAGTTCTTTCAGTCTTGTGATATTGGTCCCCCTCTACTATCTATTTGTATCTGATCTATTGCTTTAAATTTAAAAATGTGCCCACCTGATAATGAAGAATGTTTTGCCAGGGCATTATCAACCTTGTATGTATCTATAGCATACAAATGTCCGTAAATACGTTCACTGAGTCTACACTCCATTTTACCCATATAAAAAAAAGGGCAATTTTGACACTTACCTAAATAGACCATGAATTTTGTGTTGCATGTAAATTTATTTTTTAAGAAATAAATTTTGTTCTTGACCTCAAAAGTTTTCCCTATATCAATATAGTTACAATATCTACACATTCCATATCTGGCCATGCCTGGATATTTTGACACAGTTGTTTTCTTAGTTTCCAACAAGTTTTTAATGTTAGCACCCCTTCTATAAACTATCTTTGGAGACGTACCTACTTTATTCATAAGAAAAGTGTCACTACGTAGTAAGTCTGAATTCTTATAAATAATACATGACACAATAGAGCTACTAGTATTAAAGGTAGTGACTAGACTAATATTATATTCTATGACTTCCTTACTATTTTCAGGATTAGTCAATTGAAAGTTGCCTAAAGGAGGTGAAGTAACACTATCATGATTATTAGTTGTGTTTCCCTGAAGCTCAATAAAACTCAAAATAGCCGCATCTCAAAAACATATTGCTAAGACTTTCACATTCTAAGAAAAAAATCTTCATTATTAATAATTAATAATAGTAGGTATTTGTCCAAAATATACAGAAAAAAGACTTACTCTAATTCATTTTTACACTTTTCTAGCTGCCACCCTTACCACCAAAAACGTTCGGTGGTTAAGGGGCAGTTAGTAAGAGCAGCTAGAATTGTCACATTGAATGAAGATTTTTTTCTTAGAATGTGAAAATCTAAGCAATATGTTTTTGAGACCCAACAATCCTAAGGACCTAGTAGAGGCATTAGTGAAGGAAGTTAAACACAAAAGATTGAATGGTATATACACACCTATTTTGAGCTCTGTTGAGCTTCAGGGAAACACAACTAATAATCATGATAGTGTTAGTTCACCTCCTTTAGACAACTTTCAATTGACTAATCCCGAAAATAGTAAGGAAGTCATAGAATATAATATTAGTCTAGTCATTACCTTTAATACTAGTAGCTCTATTGTGTCATGTATTATTTATAAGAATTCAGACTTACTACATAGTGACACTTTTCTTATGAATAAAGTAGGTATGTCTCCAAAGATAGTTTATAGAAGGGGTGCTAAAACCTTGTTGAAAACTAAGAAAACAACCGTGTCAAAATATCCAGGCATGGTCAGATGCGGAATGTGTAGATATTGTAACTATATTGATATAGGGAAAAGTTCTGAGGTCAAGAACAAAATTTATTTATTAAAAAATAAATTTACATGGAACTCAAAATTCATGGTCTATTCAGCCAAGTGTCAAAACTGTCAGTTTTTTATATAGTTAAAATGGAGTGTGGACTCCGTGAATGTATTTACGAACATTTGTATGCTATAGATAGATGCAAGGTTGGGAATGCCCTGGCAAAACATTCTTTATTATCAGGTGGGCACATTTTTAAATTTAAAGCAATAGATCAGATACAAATAGATAGTAGAGGGGGACCAATATCACTATGACTGGAAGAACTAGTGTTGTATTGACAATTGTTATTAAATGCTCATCATTACCTAGGTATAAATGACATGTGCACCATCACTTGCCTCCTTAAACTTAAAAGTTTAAGAAGATAGGTTATGATACTGTTTACAAGTTGTTATTTATGTACACATATATATTTTTTTATGTTACTAGTACATTTTAAGTAGGTAGTAATTTTTGATGGTATTATATGTGCTGATACAGCTTTAAGTGAGTTTTTAGAGATTACGAAGTAATTGCTTTGTTTATTGTGCTGCTTGATTGGCTTTTTACGGTCATATGAATACTTGCATATGTTTTTAAAAACATTTGAATTTGAGAGTTTATTATCTGAAGAAGTCTGTTAACCTGAGCAAACAAAAAGACCTTCATTAAATTCTCTTTTTATTACTTTGGGGCGAGGTCCTCTGGTTTTTATTTCTTTAAAAAAACATAGAAAACAAAAAAGAGACAAAACTGATTCAATATCCATGCTTCTCATCTTTCCCTCAGCAGCATGCCATCATTAATATGCATTGCATACTGCCAAGGGGGTACCATGGCTGTGTACAAGGATACATTCTGTGTATGCTCTACATGGTGCCTACACAGAGTTTATTTATTGGAAGTTAATGAATATGACATCCATGGTGTAATTGCAAATCTGATTTCTCAACTTTACATTCCAAAGGCGAGACCAATATGCATATTCATATTTCATAGTCACAAGTGATCTATAATTGCATTAAATTTTCATTTCTAAATTACTGAAAAATACTACTGTTGTAATTACTTATTTTAATAATTAATTCTTACATTAACAATTTCATATTATTATCATGTATTTCTTATAAACTATATAATTATAATAACATATTTAATACCATTTACATTCAATTAATTGATTTTTTTCCTCATAATTGCTTCTTATAAACTCATACAGGTAACAAATAAATCAAAAGCCATTGGGTGCTTGAATAAAGGCAATATAATGCAAAACATTTCAAGTAGCGATATCACTTTATTTCTTTTCCTTTTCATTTTCATAGGATCAGGATCACAGAATCCTAAAAAATACAAGGCAGCTTGGCCCACTGGCCATTTATAAATTGCTAATTCCCACCCTTAGATCTTACCTCCTTTTTCAAGAAGCAACAGACCAGTCATACCAGGTGGTGAATGAGCGACTTACCAGAAGGTGTGTTTGCATTGAAACTTGGAGGTAGAATTTGTGTTCACATCACTAAGATTAGACATGCACAACTGATGGACACACAACACACACACACACACACACACACACACAAAAACTGATGGACAGAGTAATGATAGCATGTATTAGTGAGACATGTTGATGTGAAGTTTCAAGACAATCACACTTTTTTCTGGTAAGTCACTGATAGCTACACTCAGCAATAATGCAAGTCATTAGAGTTTTATAATTTTGTCATTCATTCAGAAAATGCATAAGAAAAACCCTGATTTTCATGTCATGTTCTTATTTCCTAACTAGGTAAGACAATGTAGGGGCTCTGTCACGTTAAAGGACTTGCCCGGAGTCACACAGAAGGACAATAAAAGAAAGAATCAAACCCTGTATCCTTGACTACAGAAGGCACTTCATCAAGAGCTGGGAGGTTTTATCCAGTGCACCAACTGACTAACCTTTGTTAACTTTTTTGTTGTAAATCACTGAGGATTGTAATCAATAATTCCAGTCATTAGAGTTTCATAGCTGTTTTGCCCAGAAAATGCATGTCCATGCAATGCCTGTTGTTCTATTAACTTTTTAAGTGAATTAGAATGTTGTGGCACTTAAGGCTGTGATCTGTTAAAGATCTGCTTCCTGTTCTTGATTTGAATCCACCCACTTGTTTTTGCCTACTTTGTCACTGAGCAAGTCACTCAGACAGTGCTCCTGGGTTGCCCCTAAAAAGGGACACTTTGTCCAGTGGTCTACTTGGTTAACAAAGATATAAAATAAAAATAGTATTTAAAATGTGTCCCTTTTGGAGACCTTGATCCCCATTATTTTTGCTTTGTTCAGAATTCTTGAACAAAAAAAGTTGAGAAGTATTTTGATCTGTTCCTCATAAAATATGTGGCTTCCTGGCAAATTGCTGTGGGTTGTTGTCATTACATAATGATAGACATGAATTTGAGACTTTGTATTTTTCAGAACTTTCTTATGAATGCAAAGTTTGTTGTTCTACTAACTTTCTGGGTATACAAGAGAAATATTTAAAATGTGTTCCTAATTTCTGGGACATTGTTTTTGATTCTTGAGAGAAGGGGTTGGGGAGGGCATTTGGAAGTCAATGGGTTGCACTTTATGATTCTCACAGCAGTGAGGTGAAATACACTTTTCAGTCATTGTTTATGTATTTTTTTTTCATTTTATTACAAGCAAACACCTGAATGTTCGCAGTCATACAAGTGGCTGTAATTGATGGTCACGTGTGTGTGTGTGTGTGTGTGTGTGTGTGTGTGTGTGTGTGTGTGTGTGTGTGTGTGTGTGTGTGTGTATGTTTGAGTAAATGCATCATGCCTAGATCCCACAGTAGTTATAATGTAAAGGAAGGAAGTGACTGCAGAAAGCATCATATCAGCCATATTCTGTGGGTATGATCCTGGGTTTCTTGTTTTCTTGACCACTGGCAGTGTGCTTATTATTTGACGTTAAATAAACTGAACAGTATAACATCTATGAGTTTAATGTTAAAATATTAATTATGAGTCTGTGAGTTTTATGTTAAAATATTAATTTTGAATGTATATTTTTATTTAACTTGTTTTGTGTAGGTACAAATGTGTGAAATGCAGTGTGATGGGCTACAACAGTTTGTCTGCTACTTAGCACAGATGACTAAGATTAAGATTGTGAGCTGCTTCCTGTAATGCAGGGTTTGATTCCCTCTGGCTTCATTTGTCTAGTGTGTAAGTCTGACCAAGTCACTTCATCAGGCAGTGCTAGTGGGCTGCCCCTTAAAAGCGACACTTGTGTCCAGTACATTGCCCGAAGCTATTAACAAATGCATTATATTAGTGGTTCATTATATGATATTTGACTATGAATCACAGCATTTTGCTCATACTTTAATGGATTGCTAGATGCATTTTTAATAACAGTTTCAAAGAAAGAGAAGTTTACTTTTGCTCATGCTGTTTTCAATCTCTTTGTGCTTTGTTAATCAAATGGCAGTCAGTGTTTTTGCTGTGACATTTTTATTAAATGTTTTAAATTAAATCCAGATCTCTGTAATCATTACAAAATTAAAGAAGAATGTTGTGTGTACATTGATGTGCTTGAACAGTGTTTTATAGTAAATGGGAGATACAGACAAGTAATAGGATATTGGTATAGTTGGAGGGGGGTAGTTCATTACTCTGTCTTGGGCCCAGTTTCATCATGATTTGGCTCTGCATGTAACATGATGGTAGGACAGAAAAATGGGTGAAATGGTCCTCCATTGTTTATCTGCATGCACATGTCACCAACATTTTAATTTGTTACAGAGTAGCACTAATCCAAAAGCATCTGTCAAAACTATGCCTCTGTTAATCTCTGCCTTAAACCTTCAATTGTTCATAGCAGGTTTAGTTAAAGTTTCACTCCTGCTGAGTGATATAAAGCAGATCCAGAGTAACAATGATATCATTATGGATTTATTCATGCATAAAAACAGAAACTGACCTTTTTGTGTCTGAATAAATCAAACAACACCCAGGTATGTGACCAAAGAAATTTTGCTAGCAGTCACAATTGCTGTTAATATAACAGTTCGGCAAATTTAAAGTATTCTATTACTCTGATCCTTTAGGGTACAGCCCTCTCTGCTGATCTCTGTGAGCTTCAAATCTTACACACTGACCACTAAAACATCTGCAAGATAGTACAGATTAATGTTCACACTAATAATTAAAAAAATCTTTCTCTCCCTCACTGCACTGTCATTGCCCATCCATTTACTTTCCCTGAAAGGTAATATAGATACAGTGGGTCCCAGTCCTAACACCATTTTTTTCTGTTAAGGACAGTTAAAGAGAACATACTGCAGCTGTGACTAAGACCGTAGTTCTAAAATATAATACATTCATTTTCTCCTACATGGTGTCATTATTAAAAACAATTTTCCTTCCATTCACTGCAGTTCACTCCACCTGTCTAAAAACATTTCCTATAAAGAAATACTGATATTATAGATGCCCATTCCCACAATAGCAACTGCTACTACTAGGGTAAGCATGGTGGCTTAGATGTACGATCTTTGCCTCATAGTTCCAGAGTTCAGTCCTGACTCTGTTCACTATCTTCATAGCATTCTGCATGTTTTCCCCATGGCTGCATGAGGTTTTTCTGGGTATTCTGTCTTCTTATACCTCCCCAGTACATACTGGTTGTGTGCCTATATTTACATCAACCTGCAGATATATACATTATATACATATCTCTGACAGCTTTCTTGCCTGTTTGGTTTCATTGACAAGAAAGCTATTCAACACTGATGTGGGATCACTATAATACTGTATTTAGGAAATATGCCTTTTCCCTAGTATTGTGTGATCTCAAACTTTGTATATTTAAGTAGCAGGAGGTATGTCCCTACATGAGGGCAGCAGAGGGGAGCTTGTCCCAGCCACAACATTGTTTCTGATTTGCATGATTCAAGGTTATGTCTTGGAACATGCGCATTTTATTGTCAACGTGTTTTCTGATCTTTTTTTTGTTGATCTTGATTGCATCATCTATTGATGTTTAAATTAACTTCAGTGTCTTAATTTAAAAGTACACAGCCCTTTCTAGGAGCTATTAAAATGGAAAGAAATGACAAGACATATAAGTTTTTACCTAAAATGTTGACTCGTATTGAACAAGTTTCTTCAGGGTTTTACTCTCTTCATTGCATACAAGATATCATAACAAAAACCTAAAGGAAGAAGGTAAAAAATATTAATAATAAAAGCTGTCCTGAGACAGAAATATAATTTTCTGATAGACAGGGTATTAGCAGTCTGTGAATGAGTATTTCAAGTAACTTAGCTAATAAAGAAAGAGTGAACATAGGTGTGCCATTGGAACACAATGTGTTAGACTATCCATTATGTAGCTCAGGAATGGTAACTTGTTTTCAGAGAAAAACAAAATAACTTTCTTTGATATTAAAGTTGAAGAATATTGACAAAGGGAACACTAGGAAAGAAGCATTAAGGTGCAGAAGCCATACTGGTTTGCCAGTGTGGTACATTTACTTAAATGGACATGGACACCTAAAACCCACCTCATTTGCCATTTTAAGGTCCTTAACATTCTACCTCTCCAAACAGCCATAACCTTCCCTTACAATTTTTGTACCTGCCTCATACCCTTTGCAATGTCTCTGTGAATTTCCCTTTCACAATGCATTCCCATAGTCCACTCCATGGATTCATAACCCTTTCTATGAAAAAGTACTCAAAAAGATCCAGTAAATAGTCAGTCCTTGCAAGTTTCTAGTTATGTGGCATGAGTAGCCTGATGTTCTTTTCCTTAAAAAAAGTCTTTAAACTGAATTCAGTATCAAGGCATGACCAAGGCTTTGTGGAGTGGAACATTATCTCTTTCTTCTTAAATCTATTCTCTGAAGATGCACCATGACATTTTGTTGCAGCTGCTACTGCCTTTTCATTCCTGGTAGCCCAATCCAAATTTGATCAACACCAACATGGACTTTCCCTTCCCTTCCCTTTTGATATTTATTCCACCCCTCCAGTCAATATATCTTACCAGGGCTGGTGTGGTGAAAGAACAAAAACTGAAATTTGTTTGCAGTGTTCCTCCATGGCTGTGTTTCTGCAATTTACTCAGACTTTCTGAATTTTGTGCTAGACTCTTGTCCCGGTTGTCTCTTTGGGTCATAATTAGGTTCATAGGTTCATAAGATGCTACTAGGCTATTGACCCAAGGGTGTTTACAAGCCTAGTCATTAAATCCCAGTATAATACTAGATGACAGATATTGTCTATGCCCATGTTTTTTCTAGCAAGGACTACCCATGCCCAGGAGAGAAGCTGAGGCAATTCCCGGCAGAAATTTATTGTTTCCCATCGAGTCATCCAGGTTGCTCTTAAACAGGGTCATGGAGGTGCTCTGCTTGATATGGATTGGAAGCCTATTCCAGAGGAGTGGCAACCTCTGAGAGATGTATCCATCTCTCCAGCAGGTCCTGTTTATGTTGCAGGCTAGGCTGAGGTCTGTGGAACAGGTGACTCTAGTCCCATTTGACTTATGGATGTAGAGCATTTCCATTAGATTTGGGTCAGAGATAGCCCTGTAAACCAGACATAAGTTGCCTCTAAGTAGTCTATATTCTACTGAATACAGTGACAGTGACTTCAGTCTGTCAGTATAAGACATGTGCTGGAGACTCTAAATTTTCTTAGTAAGGTGAGCAACATAGAATGCCTTCCTCACCACAGTAGACACATGGTGGTCAAATTGAGGTCACAGTCAACTTGTGTTCCCAGGCCTCTCAGTACTGAATTGGTACTTAGGGTATTATTGTTTATTTTATAATCGACAGGGACATTGTTTTTACCGAAGGGAATGATGATGCATTTTTAAGCATATAGTTTAAACCATGACTTTGGCACCAATCATTGGTCTGTGTAAGCCCCTTCTGACGTATGCTGACAATGCTAGGGGATTCAGTGATAGCACCTAATTTGCAGTCATCCACAAATTTGGTTAGCCACAACCCCCACCCCCCGTTTTGGCCTGGACTTCTGACAAGCATATGCCAAATAAGAGGCACTAACTCTTGTGGGATCCCACTGCTGACAGATCTGTTGGTAGAGGTAAAGTCTCCCACTTTTGAGTGTTGTCAATCTGTGAGCCAGTTTGCAACCCATCTGACAGCATGGGAGTTGATACTCAACTGGGTTAGTTTGTCAGTGATGCCCGAATGTGAGATAGTTTCAAAGGCCTTGGCCAAGTCGAGATAGGCTGTGTGCTTGGCTTTGTCCTTGTCTGTGATTCTGCTCATGTTCTTGAAGAAGTCTACCAGGTTTAGCAGGCATAATCTTCCCTTGACAAAACCAAACTGGGATGGATCCAAGGTTTGGAAGTCACCTATATCCTTATTTATGACATCCATGATGATTCATTCCATTGGCTTACAGATGAGGCTGGTTAAACGTATAGGTCTATAGTTACCTGGGTCTGTTGCCGAGCCACCCTTGTGGTGGGGAATAACAGTCACTGTTTTCTATTCAGTGGGGCAAAGGCATGGTTGAATAAAGTACCTAATGGAGTAGCTTATTCTTGTTTTAGGACATTAAGAATGCAGCCCAGAATGTCATCTGGTCCCATGGAGGCTGTATTCTTAGCTTTGGAGAGATCACAGATAACTTGCTCTTTGGAGACGCAGGGAGGAAGAGATGATGAAGACATGGTCAGTGTTATGCTTGGGGGGATAGGTGGGTGAAATTTTCACCAAATCTGTCTGCTAGCAGGTTTTAAACTTCTGCAGGGTCGGTTTGTGTGTGTGTGTGTGTGTGTGTGTGTGTGTGTGTGTGTGTGTGTGTGTGTGTGTGTGTGTGTGTGTGTGTGTGTGTGTGTGTGTGTGTGTGTGTGTGTGTGTGTGTGTGTGTGTGTGTGTGTGTGTGTGTGTGTGTGTGTGTGCGTGTGTGCGTGTGTGCGTGTGTGCGTGTGTGTGTGTGAGTGTGTGTGTTGCCATCCACAATTAGTTCGGCACACATCTGAGTCCTACCTTTTAGGTAGCCTTATGGTTATCCTTATCCTTATGGTTATCCTTGGATTTGGTTGCTAAAGTTTCCCCATAGTTGCTCTTTGAAGATTTTGCGACTTGTCTTATGTGCTTGTTTATGCTGAGGAGGGTGCTGTTTCAGTTCTGGGATTTCACTTTTTATATTTTTAGACAGCAGCTTCTTTCACTTATTGTATACTTTATTAATGCTAGATGTCCTCCACATGGTTTGTTCTTTCTTGAGGATCTTGCTTTAATCCTAACCAGCATGGCTGTTTCTATACATTTGTGTAGATGTTTATAGTGGGCATCAGTATATACCTTAGTGTGAGTATAGCCGTCAATGCCATCTATGGAAACTGGAGCTTGGAAAGCGATTATACTTTCCCTTAGGAGGGTGAGTTATTTTAGCCTGACTTCTTCTTTGGGGAGTTTTGGTGCTATTGATACTTCCAAAATGACTGATTTATGGTCAGATTTAACCACTGCAGCCCTACATTTGAGGCTTTGCATTGGCTACTCATATTGATGAGGACCAGGTCTAGAATATTACAGCCCCTTGTGGGGTGGTGCATTATTTGTTCCAGGGAATTTAAGTTAACAAAGTCTAGGTACTTTTGTGCAAGTGAGTTTAGGCTTGTATGTTTTCCAACTAACTATCAGGTTTTACCTCATATCATGCTTTTCGGCCCCAAAACTTGGACAGAACCACAAAAGGAGGGGAAGTATCCATTTTCATCAAAGATACCCACACCTCCAGGTTAGTGGCAACACACGAAGCATCAGAGACTATCCAGGTGCAACTAACCATAGGCAAAACTGCCTTACAGTTTATAGCGTGCTACAGACCACCCTCTCAAACTCAGGAACCCCACACAGCCTTTCTGAAGACACTGGAGAGTATGAATGTCTCTCCAAATACCATCATTTTGGGAGACTTCAACTACCCAAACACAGACTGGGAACATTACTCAAGCCCCAACACCCTAGCCCAAAGGTTCTTAGAATTCATAAACTCAAATGCAATGGAACAACTAGTCACCATTCCCACAAGAGGAGACAATATACTAGACCTGATCATCACAAACATGGGGACAAAATGCTCCACACCGGAAGTACATCCCTCTTTGGAAAGATCAGACCATAAATTAATCTCACTGGAAATCCACATCCCGCCCCCACCCCCTGCACAAAAGACCACAGTGAAGAACTTCTCAAAAGCAAACTTCACACTTCTTAAGACTGAAGTGGTATCTTTCAAGGCCCCTGGGCCAGTGGAAACCACAACCCACACTGCTGAATCCTTTGCAAATGCCTTCTATGGGCACCTTCAAGAATGCATGGATCATGCACTCCCAAATAAAACCAAGACCCATTCCCCCAAAGGCAGGCGACCGGTCTGGTGGACCCCAGCCATAAACAAACTTTGCAACAGAAGGAGGAAGCTACTACATGACAGAGCAAAATCCCTAAAAGGGAAGGCATCTCTGATCAGTACTAGCAAAAAACTACGATCACTCATAAAATCATCCAAGGCCAACTTTGAGAGAAAAATCGCAAATGACACAAAAGACAATCACAAGGCCTTCTTTAGCTATGTTAGAAACCTGGGTGGAAACTCCCAGATATGCTCAGAGTTAGTCCAAAATGACACAAAATACACTGAACCCACTGACATTGCCAACATTCTGGCAGACAGGTTCAGTGCAAATGTCTCCTCCCCCTCCCCCCCAAAAGGAGAAACAACTATCCCAGCAGAGTGTAGCCTCCCAAACATCTCAGATGCCCAGGTGAGAGCCGCCCTCTCTAAAGCTAAAAACACAGCATCAATGGGACCGGATGGTGTCCCGGGCTGTGTACTACGTGAACTCCAAGAGGAACTAAACCCACACATAAGGCTGCTGTTTAATCTTAGCCTTACCACAGGATACGTACCCAAAGAGTGGCGTACGGCAACAGTGGTCCCACTTCACAAAGGCGGTGCTTCTACAGACCCTGGAAATTACCGCCCTATAAGCTTGACGAGCCTGGTCTGCAAAGCTATGGAGAGGATCATTATGGAACTCATAAACAAAGACATTGGGGACCTACAGACATTGGATCCTACCCAATTTGGCTTTGTCAAGGGCAGATCCTGCCTTTTGAACTTGGTTGACTTTTTGAAACAGTCACTAAGGCCATTGATGAGGGTAAGGCAGTTCACACAGCCTACCTTGACCTTGCAAAAGCCTTTGACACAATACCCCACTTGGGCATCATAGACAAACTCACCAGCTTAAATGTAAACCCATATGTCACAAGATGGGTTGCAAACTGGCTCAAGGACAGAACCCACAGGGTCAGAGTTGCTGGAGCTATGTCAGACTCTAAGCCAGTCACAAGCGGTGTCCCACAGGGCTCAGTCCTGGGACCCTCTTGTTCAGCATTTATTTTTCCGAGGTACAGGCAAACATAGGAGGATTGTGGCTGACAAAGTTCGCAGATGACTGCAAACTGGGTGCCATAATTGATACACCAGCGGACACAAACATCCTTCAGAGAGGCCTCATAGAAATGGATAATTGGTGCCAGAGCCATGGCCTTAAGCTGAACGCCAAAAAATGTATAGTCATACCCTTTGGGAAAAACAAGGTACCGACAAATTACCACATAGGCGGTGATCCATTAAGTACGGAAGAGGTAATCAGGGACCTAGGGACCCAGGTTGACAGTAACCTCTCATTTGACACTCACATTGCCAAAGTGGTTAGGAAGACCTTCTATATTGCCCACCTTATCATGGAGGGCTTCACATCTAGATCAAGAGAGGTCATTGTGCCCCTGTACTCTTCTCTTATCAGGCCAATGATTGAGTACAATGCCCCATTTGGGATGTATCTCACCTGACACCTGCAGCAGTTGGAAAGACCCCAAAAGTTCCTCACCAAGAGGATAAAGGGTCTTAAACATATGTCATATGCTGCCCGACTGAAAAAACTACAGCTCTATTCAGTCGCATACCGCCTACTCAGAGGTGATCTGTGCCTGATGTACAAGGCCATGTCCAATCCTGAATTAATGGACATGCTCCACCTCAGAAAATCCAAATCCATCAGAGCCACGAGAACAAGTAACTTAAACCTCAACACAGAAATAAATAGAACATGCTGGAGGGACAGATTCATAACCCAGAGGCTCCCTACACTCTGGAACAGAATCCCAGTCCATGTTAGGCAGAGCCCCTCACTGACTCTATTCAAGAGAAATCTCGACGAGTGGATGGGAGATTGTAGGTTTACCCCTGGGGTCATCTCTGTGTCACTACTAGACAGAGGCATTGTAAACTAAACCCTAAAAGGGCGTAGTATTCTCATCCTAAGGGGTGGTGTAAGCCACATACACTCCGGCTAGGCTTATAAATGCCCTAGGGCAGATAGCCTAGTACGAACCTATGAACCTATAAACCTATGATAGCTGAAGTAACCCATGACTAGGGTGTTATGTTGCACTTTAATTCTCCCAAGTAGGTATAAATAAGCTGTGTGGGCATCTTGGTTCATGGAAGGGGACCTGTAACTGATGATGACCTGAAAGGGGGTCTTAGCCATGGTAATTTGGACTTGGAGTAGCTCCACAGAGTATTCTTGTCTAACCAGCCTAGAGGTGTAATTATCTTTAATGAAGACAGATATTCCACCTCGTTTGGTTCTCACGCCTTCAATTTGCAGTCTGAAAGTGTGGAAGGCATTGAAGTCTTGCAAGGTCAAGGTACTTTCTGTGGCCTTAAGCCAGGTTTCTTTGACTACACAGATGTCAACATCTTCAAAGGAGAGGAGTGTTTCCAGACAGTGCAGTTTCTGATTTAAACTCCTAGCATTTAGCAGCATGGCCCTTCGTTTCTTTGTGTTTGATATTTTCACATCGGGAATTTTGCTGTGACCTTGCCTAAAAAAGGCATTATGGGGGAGGCAAGTGCCTTAGCCAGCAACCGAAAGCCTAGAGGTGTCAGTTGAAGACCATCTCTGGCAAAGCAGAGTGGTCTATCCACCATGTTGTCCCACGTTGACAGAACTGGATCACCTTAGAATTACACCAGAAAGCCAATTAATGAAGTCAATCATTTTCTGTTTATATTGTGGTATCATCCTAGGCGAAGGTAAAATGCTGCTTAAAGCTAGGGACATACCCGACTGGTACACATATTCAGACACCTCAATCATGTCTCCCTCTTCATATAGTCCAGAGAGGTACATCTTAAGTCATATACAACAACATGAACTATGACAGAGTCATAATGGTACTTGCTTTTGAGAGACTAACCGCACATGTGATCTGACAATTCCTTGCACTAGACAGGGAGATGGCCATAACCTTCTCCTTCTTCAACCTGGTGAGTGGGGCACCTGTATGTCTCAATACAGAGTCACCTATACCTAAAACATTTGGAATAGTTGTGCATTGCCTTAAGGGCTTATTTAGAGAGACACTGGTGCTAGTGTTTTTATGTGTATTGGGCATTTTGGGTGTTGTGTTAGGTGTAGCATGTTTGCATTTTGGAGGTCTCTGGTGTTAAGGTAGGTTTCTTGAGAGTACTTCTGCATATGAAGGTTTATATTTTGGGTGCATATTACTAATAGGAGTCGTGATTTGTGAGCTAACAACCTGTTTAGTGTTGCTGATCTGGGTGTGAGAGAGCAGTTATTCCAAATTCTTAGTGTAGGAGCATCTCTTGCAAATTGTACTTGAGTGATTTAGGAGTAAGGGGCTGTCAGTGCACATGAGGCAGTTGCTACACTGTCTCAAATAACATGCCCACCAGGCTGGCAGAAGAAACAGAGGGAAACTGGCTTGAAATTGGTATCTCAGCAGGTAAGGAGAAAAAGATGTGGGTATCAAGCAGGGAACTATTTTTAGGGTGACTAACCTATGGGGTGTATAGTAAGAGGTGTATAAAATAGGTAACCTATAGTGTCTGAAGCTGATGCTTAGTTCACTGAACAGCTGAGAGCTAGTCAAGTATTGTTGTGTTAGATAGCTGCCACTTCTAGGGGAAAAATAATTCTAATGGTGCTTTTGCATCTATAACTGCCAAGAGTTATTCCCTCTGAATGGTTGTGCATGATGGTGCACTACACACAAGCAAGAGCAAATCAGCTAATATAAAGAAACCAATGAAAAAGTTCAAACTGAGCCCTGCACCAATGGAATATCTCAAATGGAGCCCTGCACCAATGAAATAGCTCAAATTGAGCCCAGAACCAGTAACCTTCAATTAGGTAGTCCTACTGTACCCTCCTGTCATGAGGGTACAGGTGGACTTCTCCAAAAAAAGATGTCCTGATTGTTAGTGCTAAATCTACAAGCAGAGCTGAATTCAGCCGGTCTGAATCCAATCTATACGATGGCCAGTGGAAGTGCAACAGAACAACAGAAAAAAAACCCAGGATATATATATTTTTTTAATTAAATAAGCAACAGTGTAAAAAGCAACACGGTTTTTCTTGAATTAATAATAACAATAGTAAAATATTTTCTTAAATTAAGTAAAAGCAGCAGTTGGTGTGAAATCTGGTCAAAGTGCAACAAATGCAGTAGTAAAACACAGTGCAAAGCAACAGCAAACAGTACACTTTTTTATAATGCTGAAATGCAGTCACAGTATATGAGACGTGCAAAAAAAAATACTTAGAGCCCTTTTGTGGGTTTCCCAGTTCAGAAAGACCAGGTAAACACCTACAGCCACTAGATGAATACTCCCAGTCCTTCTAATGTAAAATGAGAGTAAGAGAGTGTCTGGAGTGAAGTGCTACCATAAACAAACTTAAAGATATGGATACAGCAGTATACCTTAAACAGCTCAAAAACTGAGATTATTCAATAAAAGTACTTCACTTTGTATAAATGAGCCAAGAGATGATCATTGTACAGAATTTCTGCAGGCACTAA